>NC_034412.1:20242720-20308108 GCF_002078875.1 Numida meleagris | reverse complement strand
GCCCCGCGCCGCCGCCTCAGGGCCGCCCCGGGCCCGGGCCCGCCCCTCAGCACTTGGCGGCATCGAGTCCGGCGCTGACCGAAAGTTAAGTGTTGTCCCGTGCCCGCTGAACGACGGTAGGTACGAGGCATCCACCGCCCGCCCAGGGAACCCGTTCCGGTGCTCAGTCACCCCCGTAATAACTTTGTCCCGACTCTTCTCTTAACACGTTCAGCAACTCATGTCCTTCCCCAGTCCTATACCACGCCGCTTCGGATGGAAGCCAGGAGCTGTTGGCCCTGGCCGCCCGGGCACACTGCTGGCTTGTGCCTAGCCTGCTGCCAGCCATCACCCCAGTTCCGCCCTCCCGAGCTGCTCCCCAGCCAATTGTCTCCCAGCATCACTCCATCCCTGTGCCCAGCATTACTCTGTCCCAGGTGCAGCACCCAGCATTTTCCTCTGCAGAGCTTCATGCTATTGCTGATTGCCCAGCGTCCCTGCAGGGAGCCAGCAGCATTCCACTCCCATGTCATGTTCACTCATAAAAACATGGAACAGAACTGGCCCTAGAGCTGAGCCCTGGGGAACAACTCTGTGCTCTCAGGACGAAGGGCTGGCAACAGGGTTGTGTTTCACTAAGGGAGGAGACTCCCTGATCTACACAGGATGGCTGTTCTGACTCCAGCCAAAGTTCATAGAATCACAAAATCATTAAGGTTGGAAAAGAACCCTAAGATCCCCAAGTCCAACCCCAGCCCACCCCACCATGCCGCTGACCATGTCCCTCAGTGCCACATCTCCACGGCTCTGGAACATCTCCAGGGACAGTGACCCCACCACCTACCTGGGCAGCCCATGCCAGTGACTCACTGCTCTTTCTGAGAATAAATCCTTCCTAATATCCATCCTGACTGTTGCCTGTGGTGAGCCCAAAGCTGCTGGTTGGCCCCGAGGGGCTTTAGTCAGAGAGTCTCAGCCCAGAGCTGTGAGACTGGAAAGACAGAGGAAGTTTTGCCCTTGCAATGGCATGATAAGAAAATAAAACAGCTGAAAATGGAATTCAAAATTACATGCGAGTCTTCAGCTGGGTGACTGGACAACACCAGCGATTGCAAGAGAGCCCTCTATGCTGCAGCTTCCCCACAGACAATGTCCTCAGCCTCTAAACCCAGAATAACCCCTCTAAACCCGGTTTTTATTTGCAGTTCAGACATGGTGGAGATTTCAGACTCCAGGAATTTCCTAATGCACCTCACTTAGGGACTTATGGGCAGACAGGCAACTTATGGGTCTGGAGTGACCACCCACAAAACTCAGCTTTGTCTTTCAGCTTAGGATTCCCAAATGGGGTTATAAAAATCATCACAAAAGCATTCACAAAACTAGTGCACTAAATGAGCATGAGTTTGCACTGGGCTCTTTTTGACCCTTTTTCAGCAGCAATCCTAGTTTACTCTCTTAAAATAAGGCTTCAATTGGCAGTAGCAATAACGGCCCACGGTTCAGGCTGCTGAGAGCAGCAGGCTGTTACATCCCGACTGCTCAAAGATGACTAGTGAAGTGCTATCTCTTGCAGTTGTGTTTTCTCAGGCTTGGGTTTCAGCTCTGCAGGTTGTACCCCACAAGCTAAACTTTATATCTGCTATGAGAACTGCTTCTGGGCAGTTGTTCTTCCTCAGGAACGTGGGGGCAATGTCCATGCAGCCACCCATCCACAAACAGCATGACTTCAACCTGAGCCTCAGCCATCCCTGCCTTTGAGGCGAGGATGTCATATTCAGCAGAAATGTGATGTTCAGCAGAAGGGCCCTTACTGGATCATTTTACTGCATTTCTTTTCAGTGAGCGTGCAGCTCACTGCCTGTAAGGCACTGGCTGATTTTAACGAAAGGTCACCAAAACCACATAAACCAAATGCAAATAAACACATTCTTAGGATACATCTGCCAGCTTGCACACAGGCACTTTTAGGGCTAAAGTTGCTGCTGGCATGTCATTTCTCTTATGCCCTTGAAGCTGATTGCTTACCGAGCCCTGACATTATAATTCAAATGCCTCTGCTACACTTAAAGGAATAGTTAGGGTTATTAGAAGCCAAATGAAGGTTTCATGGATGTCAAGAAACATATCCTTTGAAAAAGGTGAAAAATGTAATTCACGGGCCAGCTCAAACGCTAAAGATCTTCTGCTGATTTGTTTTGGCTGCACAGACTATTTTTGGCAGGATCGAGTTCACGGTCTTTCAAAACCATTCTGGGTAAGATTATATATTGCAAGAGGATACAGCGTCTCCATGGAAAGCTGCTAGCAATAGCTGTGAATTCGCAGCACTCTAATGGAAAAGTTTGGCTTGGCCAGGCTGCAGGAGGCAGCACTGCTCGTGCTTGGAGTGTGATGCTATCAGCACTTACCCCATTGTGTCCCAAGAGGCGTGGAGGAGCTGGCACTCCATTCTGGAAGTAAAAAAAAAATTGAAAAAAAAAAAAAAAAACAGCTGGCGAGTAATGGCACCAAAGAGAGTTTGACACATTTGGACACGGAAAGCGTATAAAATATAGGGGTGTATATATGGGTTCTGGAAGAAAGGGAGGACTTCAGTAATGATTGCTTCAAATCACGATGGTAAATGACCACGCAACACTCCTTGTGGAGCAGAACCGGCCCCTCCACATTGACACTGACACCTTTGCCTTTTCCACCAATTTTGTCTTCAGATGGTTCCTCTTCTTCACAAGAACCAGGTGACCAGATCGCTAGGATGGTGTCCAGCAAAACTGCACTTGGGTTGCTCAGCCCTGGGAGCAGTGACCCCATACACGACTCAATCCAGATGATTTGCTTTTTAAGTCCAACTTTTTATTAAAATAAAATGGCCCTTGTTAGGCACAAGTTTGGGATGGGCTTGGAAGAAAGCATACAGCATAGCAAAACAGCTGCACTACGGAGGCTGTGGTCTTCATCTCAGTCCTGAACAAAGACCTCTCCCAGCCACTATTCTGCACAGAAACACCATGGAGCTTTGGCTTTGTCCATGGGCAGTCATTAGAAATGGGGTGACAGGATTTTGCATTTGGGAGAGCTGGGGGAAGATGCCAGAGCTGAGCCTGCATTGGCATGATACATTCTAAGCTAATTAGTATTTGCCTTCCCAGACAACTTCTACAGGGCTCTGTAATGGCAGCAGGAACCCTTTCCCATGGCTGAAGACTCTTGTGGCCTTCTGAGCAGGGGTAATAGGCGTTCCTTTGCCTGCTGCCCTTCTCTGAAGGGTGTGCTGCTTCTGTCTTCCATGGAGCCAAGTGTCCCAGGGTTTCCAGTTCTCCTCTTCTGCCTGGCTTACATCACTTTCTTTTTTTCCCAAATCTCTAAATTTGCCACCTCTTTTCCCCAAGCCCAAGGAGGAGAATTGAGAGTGAGGGAATGGGCTATTGAATCATACAGACAGATAGATGGCTTCACTCAGAGCAGCACTCCTCTAGGGTAGGGAAGAGCTGAAATTTCAAAGCTGAAAACATGCAGAACCCCTGCCCCAAACTTTTTAATCCCCATCTGATCAACCACCAGCAGCAGGCACTAGCTGGGAGAGCTGGCATCCTGTCTCTGCAATAGCAGAGGCTCAGCACTAAGGCAGAGATTAAAAGCCCCAAGCATCCAGCCTGCTCCTATTCGCAACAGATTGCTACTTTTTTCTTCTTTTTTTTCTTCTTTTTTTTATGTCCAGTTATGCTTGCAGATCCACGAAGCTGCCTTGAAGAAAGAAGAGCAGGCTGGCCAGTCACTGCAAAATCAGTTCAGGCTGTTGTACGTAAAGAGAGGGAAATGTAGTTCATGTGGCTGCTGAGTGAAATGTCATATACAAGTTCCTGGAAATGTAGCATTTAATGGAAAAAAATGTCCTGGGAATATCAAGCTAAGAGCTACCATGGTACTGAATGAGCAGAGGCTGGAGGAGAGCAGAACATCTGAATATGATTTCAGATTGTGGTTGGTATGAGATGTGCCTTTCCTTTGTTTGCCTTTTAAGGGGATCACTGTGTGCTGTGATAAACTGTCCATGTTTGGTGGTTGGCCGTCTCACCTCTTCCCTCCCCAGGATGCTTGTGAGGTGCTGGCTTGTGTGTCCTCCACTGCGTCTGCCTTGCCAACAGATACCAGCTACACAGAGAGGCTCCAGTGATGCCTTGTTACGTTCTCTTCTGCATGCCACTCTTCATGCTCAGGTGAGAGTTGGTATCGGGAGCAAATGCAATGATGATGACACAAAAAATGACAAATGATAACATTTTGGTGATAAAATTGAGGAGGCGTCCGTGTGATTGGGAGTCTCACGTTATCACCCTGCTGCAGTTGTCCTCCTGCTGCTCCCAGAGCCCAAGTTCAACAATGCCCACAACCTTCACGGATGGAGCAGGGCAGCCTTGGATTTCTACCTCCTATTTGGTCTCCTGGATGCTCACCAGCGCCAATAAACCTTCAGAACGTGTCTTCAGGGGCTGTCCTGTGTCTCTGTGGAAAAGATGGACCTTGCACATGACTCCAAACGCACATGGGGTGATCCTCAGAGAGCTCATTCCCCCACGTGCCTTCTTTTTTTCCCGTGGGAAGTCAGCTGAGCAGCAGTTATAAACTCACGCAGTCACATCTTTCAGATCACTTAAGTAAGTCTTTCCCCCTGGTCTGGCAGCTTGAGCTGCTTTATGGCTTAGCAGGGTTTGTCAGAGCCCACACACGCGATAGGAATGGAGGCAATTAGTTGTAGGAGTTACTGTAGCCCATCCTTCTTTTATAAAAGCACAGCAATTGGAGCATTTACCCAGGAAGTGGAAAACACTGCTTTGACTTCCTTTCTGAAATAGCATTCAGAGCCCCATTTTTACAAGGAAAAAGTTAAGAAGAAGCACTAGCTGACTCAGCCGCTTTCACTGACTCCCAGTCCTGGATCCATCAAAGCAGGACACATGGGAGAGATGACTCGCAGGCTCCTCACGGTGCTCATCTGATTGGAGAAACCACACCTCCCCAAGCACAGAGTGCTGGGTGACACCAAGGAGTTTGTTGTGGGCAACAAGAACCTTCCTGTAGCTTCTGGTGGCCTTCAGAGAAGACCAGAAGGTGCCATGGGGATGAAGGAGAGCAAGGGCATCCATTCCCTTGGCTGGACTCAGTGCTGTAACATGGCCAAACATTATCTGCCTCTTCTCCCTGCACTGGGCGATACTGCTGCACCATAAGGTCAGCTGGATGTCTTTTACTAAAGGCGCTTATTTCACCTTTTAAAAACAAGTTCCTGTCAATGATAAGCTTTCTAGGTAAAACTAGACCTGGATTGATTTTAATTGTGCTTACACTGCAGGTCCCGTAAGCCAACTATTTTAATAGCTTCTTTCTGAGTCCTTTTCTTAGGGCTTGGAACATGCTCAACACCAATAAACCGAAAGACTTAGCAGGATGTTTCGCCTCGTTAAAATGCTTTGTGCTTTTGACAGTCCCGTTCTTTGAATGCTGCGTTTTCAGAGATCCTCGTCTTGAAAATGAGGGAGGGGTCAGGAAAAAGGCTGGGGGCAGACAGCCTTCCTCCTCCCATACCGCTCCTCCGGGTGCTTTCGGGACCGTTCATTCTCTAGGGGCTCACACCACGGGCAGTGACAGATCCCCAGTCTGCGAGTCGCCTAACGGCGGTGGGAGCGCAGGGCGTTCCTGTGCCGGATGCCAGCACCCTCCCTGCACTCGGGCTGGTGTCCGGCTCTGCCTCGTTCCTCGGCAATTCCTCCGCAAAGCAGAAATGTGACCTGGGTGGCTTCCGCAGGTCCTTATCTCGGCATTTTCCATCTCTCGAGCTCCGTCGTCGCGCTGGGGAGGGCAGTGCCGGAGGCAGCGCCTGGAGCTGGGTCGCGGCTCTGTGCCCCATAGGAGGTGCTCGGGTGTGACCCACCGTGGGCCGGGGTGGCAGCGGGAGCGGTGCTGCAGGCGTGCTGTCACCCTGCCCCCCAGCTCCCCCGAATCCCAACCTGGGCTGGGTAGTGCAAATACCAAACGTTGCGCACACCGCCTACAGGCAGCTGCGTACAGCAAGCGTGCGGCCGTGCCTTTTGCTTTTCAAATTGCGTTCATTTTGGTAATATGGGCATCTCACAGCTCGTGTTACGCACGACGAAACCAGACAGTGTCTCCCACTCCGCACAGCATCATGCAAACCCTCCTCTCTGCCGCGCTGAAACATCGCTGAAACACCCTCCTCGAGCACCCCGATTGGGAACGCTCCGATGTGGCCGAGGGGGCCGCTAGGTGGCACTGCCCGCCCGGGCTGGGAGCGAGCGGAGCTGGGATTCGGCGGGGACGCGCGTGGGTGCGCTGGAGGTGTCCGGCACCCAAACAGTCCTGCACTGAGCACCGCAGAGCAGAGCCTGGCTGCGTCCTCCTGCAGGGGTTGATGGATGGGTGGGATCCCCCTGAGCCTCCTCCATCACCCAGGTCGCTGCTGAAGATGAAGAGGACTGTGCCCTGAGCCTGGCAGCGGAAGAGACTGGCGCCCCTGGTGGGTTAGTGCTGGGAACCCTGCCCCTTCCCCCATGGTATCCTCAGGGAGGCTGCTGCTGTGCTCAGCTGGCTGCAGGAGAGAAGCATAAAATCACAGAATGGTTAAGGTTGGAAAAGACCTCTGAGACCCCCACGTCCAACCCCAGCCCACCCCACCGTGCCCACTGACCACATCCCTCAGTGCCACATCTCCCTGGCTCTGGAACACTTCCAGGGACGGTGACCCCACCACGACCCCCCTGGGCAGCCTGTGCCAGTGCCTCACTGCTCTTTCTGAGCAGAGATTTTTCCTAATACCCAACCTGATCCTCCCCTGATGCAACTTCACGCCATTACCTCTCATCCTGTGCATTTGCTCCGGGACACCCTGGGAACACCCCATGAAGGACTGACTCCTCCACCCCTTCCCTCTTTTCCCCATGTTCCCCCCAGCGCCTCCTGGCTACTCCTCCAGCCCAGCTCCTGCTTTAACAGCACTCTGGATTAGCACACAGCGCTGCGGGGCCCAGCTGCTGCCAGGAGCCATGGTTTAAATAACACACGATAAATATTAGAGTAGCCTGAGCTACAGAGAACTCCTCAGACACCAGTTTCTGAGGATGACCTCATGCATTTCTTGGCCTCGCTAGGTCTTCTCATTACTCTTCTGCATTTTTTCACCCCGCTATTTTTCTTCCCTCCCAATAAAATGTTTTGGGTTTTGTTTTTTGTTTTTTTTTTTTCCCTTTGCTTGCTTCTCCGAAATATGCAGCCATGGCAACCGGCCGCAGGAGCGAATTCCCCCCGTCCTCCCTCCCGTCCCTGGGGTCCGAATTCCTGCCGATCCCCCCAGAGCAGGCACATGTGGGCTGACCCCTGCCTGGCCCTGCTGTGCACCCACAAACACCCGAATGGACCCAGCGGGCACCCCCTGAGCCTCCCCCCGGGGGCAAACAGCACCATTCAGGGCTGGCATTTTTGGGAGCAGCATCGGGGTGGAATGCGGCCCTTGGCGTCGGGACAGGAGCTGACATTCCCGGCTCGGGCTGAAGAATGTGGACACGGTGTTCGCTCCAAGCTCTGGCCCTGGAGTTCATTCACCCACGTGAGGGGAACGCCAGGACCTCGGTGGCCGGGAGCTCCCTTCCCACTGTGGCCAATGCGGGCGCTGCGATCCCTCCCTGCCCCCCCAGCACACCTAGTGAAGGACTGCAGGTGCTATTTATATGCTTTATAAGGTCACGCACCGCTGGGATCACCGCCTGGCATCCCGTTTGCTTGGGGCAGGGTCTCACCAACCAGAATAGTTTTGCATTCCCGCAGTTCTCCCCGGTTTGTGGGGCTGAAATCAGACATGGCAGAGTTACTCGCCATTTACTAAGACCGGGTTGCACAGGGCTCCGCCACTTAAAATAGCAGAACTTCATCAACAGCGGTGATATGACATGGGTAAGGCAGAAAGATCCCCACTGATTCACCACCTCATTACATCAGTGCTACGACGTCGGGGAAATGCTGCTCATCCCACCTCTCGGAAAGGCTGCTGGAGCCCTGAGGTTGCAAGGAAAGCTGGGGAGTTTCGAAAGGATGGGCAGAATTCTCCATTTGAATCATAGAATCACAAAATCATTATGTTTTGAAAGACCTCTCACGTCCCCAAGTCCAACCGCAGCCCACCCCACCATGCCCACTGACCGTGTCCCTCAGTGCCACATCTCCACGGCTCTGGAACACCTCCAGGGATGGTGACTGCCCTGCTGCAACTTAAGACCATCACCTCTCATCCTATTGCTGTTACCTGGGAGCAGAGGCTGACCCCACCTCACACAGCCTCCTCTCAGGGAGTTGCAGAGTGATGAGATCTCCCCTGAGCCTCCTCTTCTCCAGACTGACCCACCCCAGTTCCCTCAGCCGCTCCCCATCACACTTGTGCCCCAGACCCCTCACAGCTCCGCTGCCCTCTGGACACACTCCAGAGCATCAATGTCTTTCAATGTCTTGAGCTGCTGTTTGATAAACTTCCCTTCTTTAAATAATATTTCAAGGATACAGGAGGGTCTCTCCCAACCCCTGGGAAAGGTGCCCAAGGAGGTGGTGACACTGTCCCTCTGTGTCGCTCCTCAGCCCAGCCCGGCTCCTGGCGAACCTCTGGGTGTTGCGCAAGGAATGGGCAGCTGTGCAGGGCCTGGAGCAAGCAGCCAGGCCACTTGCCTTGACACGTTGCAGTGAGCCAGCACTTTCTAGTCACACTCTTACAGCGCAGCATTACCCAGGCTCAAGACATTGGAAGACATCATCGCTCCCTGCAGCTCCCTGAAAGGAGAGTGCAGCGAGTATGGAGCGCTCCATGCACACAGCAGTCCTTCGGGCACCAGAGCCTGCCCAGAGCATGCAAGGAGATGGCTGTGTCCCTGGGGATCCCCGAGAACCCCGAATTACCGCTGTCCCAAAACCACACCTGCAAGGAAAAGAGGAGCCCGGAGAGTGGCCCGACCCTCCTGCTAATGAAGGAACGGAGCACATTTCAGGGAAAGGTCACCCTGAATGAGGATGCCTGGGGGTGTAAAAGTGGCTGCAGCCCGCGCTCTGGTCCTACCCTAACAACGCAGACGGGTGTCTCAGCCATGGGGCCGGCACCTGAAATAGCGCCGGGACAGCAGCTCGGTGCCGCTCTATTTGGAGACGGCGCGGCTGCCCAGCGTGGCTGGGGAACGGCTGCAGGCTCCTGCCCTGCTCTGAGCTGTGTGTGCTGGGGAGAAACCGTCCCGGAGGAGGGAGCTGGGCCAGCTTTCCAGATTATTTCATTTTCTTAGAATTTCCTCCATCAGTTCCGTTTTTATTATTATGATTATCTCTATTCCACTTTTTTTTTTTTTTTTTTTTTTTGGACAGCTGGAAAAAACAACATCTGGGTCACCATGGCAACGTGCTCCAAAACTTCTGGTGGCGTTGGGATGTGCCAGGAGCTGCCGCGCTCTGAGCAGGGCTCCCCACTGCCTGCGCCCCACGGCCCTGCTCGCACATGCCATGGGATCCCCAGGGCAGTGCCCCATTGCCTCACACTGGATCCTATGCAAAAACAAACAAACAAACAAACAAACAAACAAAACTCATCGCGCTTTCAAGGTGTCAAAATGTGGGTGGGAATGTTTTCCAGTGCGCGTCATTTTCCGTCAAGGCCAAACACTGTGTTCTGCCGTTCGCTCTTGGTGTTTTTGTGCCTGAAAGCTGCTTTCTCATCACAGTGCCTCAGCTCCGTTATGTTGCATCCCTCCCTTTTGCTGCCCTGCAGCCATGGCCCTGCTCCGAGGGCAGGCTCTGCTCCCTGCCTACCCATTTCTGTGTAAGGTCCATGGAGAGCCAACAGAGCTCCTCCAAGCTGGGGAAACCCAGCATGCTTGTGCATAAAAACCCCACAGCCACAGCCCTGTTTTCTGTTGCCATCCTTTGGTGTGTCCCAGAAGGGTGAGGAGAGAGGGTCCTGCACCCCCAAGTTCTTTGCCATGAGGCTGTGGGTGCCCCATCCTGGAGGTGCTCGAGGCCATGTTGGATGGGGCTCTGAGCAGCCTAATTTGGGGGAGGTACCCCACGGACACCTGGCTGCAGCCAGGTGGTCTTTACAGTTCCTTCCAACCCAAACCATTCTATCACTCTGTAATTCCAGCCGGTGCACGCCTATGGGCTCAGCTGACCCAGCTCTTTGCTTGGTAACATGAGCGTGCCAAAATCCAGCTGGGTTTTGGGTGGGATGGGGGTGGGGACAGGGAGCTGGGAGCCCCCGCTGCACAGCTGGGGGTGCTGGAGGTGACGTGGGGCTCCAGTGCCAGCTTGCCAGGAAATGTCAAAGAACTGGAAAATTTCCTGGTGATCCCCCCCACCAGGAAAAGTTTCAAGGAGACTTCATGCACTCATGGCTGTGCCATTTCAGGCATCAGTAGCTGAAACTTCCCATCCCTTCATTCTGCCTGAAGCCAGTTATTTTCCCTAAATTTGATGAAAAAATCTCTGTAAATTCCTGAAGCATGAGAGCAGTGAAAAATACATACTTTCTCTTGGATTAGCAAACACAAATTCTTACAGTTTTGTGGTTTTGAAGAGTTTCAGCTCTGAAGTGGAAAGGAAAGTGACATTGTATGGCGGCAAAGCAACACTGCAGAGGGACAAAGCACTCCCCAAAGCAAAGCCCGTAGGAAGCCCAGCCCCACTAAGGGGCAGAAGGGCCCCACTGACTCCCAGCTTGAGCTCTGCAGTACATGAAAGATGGAGCAGAGTTATCCATGGCATCATACATCTAGCTTAGTGTTGCTTTGGGTTGTTTTCTAGCCTGGAAGATGCAACCAGGCAGAAAAATAGGAATTTCCCCATTTCCTCCCCAGTTTCTCCCAAAGTTTCCGGATGGGGCACGTGGGCCTGCTGAGCTCCCCAAAGCTCTCAGCCTCTCCTGCTGCAGCAAACCCATGAGCAAGCATAAAGCCTTGCAGTGGGCTGTGACAGTCCTCTGCCTTTCAATTTCCACATGAGTATTTCCAAAAGCACGTTGGAAAATGGAAAGCTTCAAAAAGCAACCCGACCTCTGCAATCCAATATTCACCTACAACATCCATTGACCTCATAACCTTTCTCACAACTCTCCCCATCGCTTCGTGCTGAGAGTGAGCCCTGCAGGTGGGAGAGGTGCCCTGAGGCCACCCCATCCCGATGACTCCATCCCAACATCTGCCTTCAGATCGGTGCACAAGTTATGGGATGGTTGGAACGGAGCAGAGTGCCCTTGGCCATGCACAGAGCCCTGGAGCAGGGCAGGGATCTCGTCGTGGGTTTGTCAGGGTCATGGAGGTGGTGGGAAGGAAAGGGAAGGGAGAAAGAGGGAAGGAGAAGAAAAAAAAAACAACCCTTGACTCAGAAACCACAGGGAATTTTTTGCCTTTTTAGAATACTGGGAAGAGAAAAAATAGCCACAGTTATTCAAAGCATCCCGGATAATAACAGCCTGTTTACTGTTTGCATGCAAAGATGGCAGGCAGGCAGCACGGCGCGGGGAAGAGGAATGAGGAATTCGCCCGGCGTGCTCCAGCCGAGGAGGAGGAGGAGGAGGAGAAGAGCTGAGGCTGAGGAAGGAGAAGCCCCGCAGCGGGGAGAGCCGGCACAGCGGGCAGAGCCTCATTCCTGCACCAGGAGCAAGCTCGGGCAGGAGGCTGCACGCTCTGCCCAACTGGTTTGCTGCGCCCCACAGCTCGCCCCTGCATGGGTCCTCCTCCATCAGACGGGGCTCTGCTGGAGACTGGGGGAAATTCCCCTCTGCCTAATCCTGATGGAAGGTGGGGATTTGGGGGCTTTTTAAAGTGGTGTTTTCCATTTCAAGGAGGTTGCGATGGGCTCCTCTTTCCCCTTCCAGCTGTAGCACATGGCTGTGGAAATGGAGAGGAGAACAGAGGCAGGAGGATGAGGAGGCCCAGCCCCAGGGATGCTCTGAGGACCAAGCTCCATCCTCAGTTGGGATGCAGTGATGATGGATACAAGGATACAGGGATGCAGGGACACAGGGATCAAGGCCACAGGAATGCAGGGATGAAAGACTGCAGACATGGGAACTCAGGGTTACAAAGACACAGGGATGCAGGGAAACGAGAATCAGGAACACAAAGATGGGAGCGGGAGCTCTGGCTCCCTCTCAGCATTTTGGCTGAAACAGCAAATGGATCCCTGGTGACCTTGGGACAGAGGCAGAGACGTGCCCTTGCCTGAGCAGGACCCAGCGTGGGATGAAGGACAGCAGGTGCAAGTGATGCTGTTGATGGCACAACCTGAGGAGATGGCAGGGGTGGAGACCGTACCATGAGGACAGAAACAGCAGTTTTTGGAGCCTGTCTGCACGCCGCCTCCCCCTGTCTCTTCTGGATTTGGGAAGCATTTCTCACTGGAGAATGCTGCTGCAGCAGCATGGGCACCTGGGCAGGATTTTGGTGGGTCTCTGCTGTCCTGCCTTCCTGGGCACACACGCTGAGCTGCATCGGGCTGCTCCTTGACCTCGAAAGCAATCTGTGAAACAAACAAGCTCATCCATGCTGGTGCATCCTCAGGAGGAGAAGCCAGGGCCTCCTGCCCCATTTACAGGTGGGCTTCAGGACTTTTCTTCCTTTTCCTCTTTCGTTTTTCTTTGGGTTTTTTTCTTGCAGCTCTTGAAAAGCTGCCTGCTAGCAGCCAGACCTGCTGCGAGCCCGACCTGCATCCGGATTTGGGTAAATAAAGCAGCGGGCGTGAGCGCTGCGGAATGCCAGGAATGCTGCAGCCCTTCCCAGGCAGCCACCGCGGCTGTGGAGAGCAGGAGCAGGGAGGCAGCGCAGGTACGGCCCTGGGAGGATGCAGGAGCCCCAGTGGAAGGCTGCAGCGCGGAGTACTGGCCCACGAGCAAAGCGGGATCGCAGCACAGGGCTTCCCATTGCTCTGGGGGGCTCCAAGCCACCCCTATGGGGATGGAGACCTGTCCCACAGCCCTGGGAACCCCCAAATGCTCAGCCTCGTGCGCTGCGTGCAAAAAGAGCAGCAACGTGGGTTTTTTTTATTGATTTTTTTATTAAAATATTGTTATACCAAGTGGAATGCTACAGCAATCTCGGTATAGGGCGGCATAACGAAACAGCCAGGTTTATGTTTAAATACTTCAGATAACTTAAAACGCACAAACAAGAACTCATTGTCTTTGGCAGGAAAAAAAAAGTTCACAGCACAAAAAAAATACTTAAAAAGAAATATCAATATTAATATAAAATATATTAGCTTGTGGGTTTTTTTCCTTTTTTTTTTTGTTTTCTACGTTGTAAACAATGCATGAGAACAGAACGCATTTTTTACGTGTCGGAGAGAGAAAATAAAAAATGCAGTTGTCCAGCAAATGCACACGTTTGAAGAAGAAAGAAAAAAAAATATACAGATGGATGAAGGGCAAGGCTGGAAAGTGTCAGAGTTCCGAGGACCGAGAAGTCAGTGTTGGCTACGGGCAGAAGCCAGCTGCCAGTAGAGGAGGGGGGCACGGGGCGGCACATTCCACCCGGCCATGGGACACACTTGCTCCCCTCTGAGCATTTCACCTCCAGCAGGCTTCTCCTCCAACTTCCTTTCTATTATTCATTTTTCCTTTTTTGTTTCACCATGTCCCATTCCCTCCCTTTGCGAAGAAAAATGGGATGCACCCAGGGCTCTCCCAACAGCTCCTGAGATGGGGATGGAGACGGAAAGGAGCTGATGAGGGAGGGATGGGAAGAAAGCCCAAGAGAGGAGGGGAAGGAGGTTGAAATGATAAATACATTTGCTCCTGTCCTACAAAACAGTTGTGTATTTACAGGGAGTCGCATCTTCTGGGCTGCCAGGGGCCAGGCGCTGCAGTGTCCCTGGGGACACGTGTAGGGCACACGGTGGGGACGGTGGCAGAGATGGGATGTGGAGGATCATGCTGTCACCGCTCCTCTTTGGCCGGTTCCATTGTCATGATGGTGGCTCTCTCTGGCCATAGCTGGAAAGTTGAAGCCGGGAGGCCAGAAGACTTTTAAATCAAGATCTCCACCATGTCAGACAGGTCTGGGGCTCTGGGGATGGTTGAGCTCTCTGTAGAGAAATGAAGTGAGAATGTGAGATCTGGCAAAGGGAGTACAATTGTCCTCCTGGAGCTGGACTGCTTCAGTGCCCGAATTTACAGCTGCAGCTCACAGCTGACAGCAAAGCCCAGCCCTGCTCCCTGTGCTCCCTGCAACCCTTGGAGCATCCCTGGGGACCACAGGACTCACCTGGTGAGCTGGCTGGGCACTCCGCACCCTCAGCCCGGCTCTGTGCCATCCCATCTGTCTGTGTGCTGCCGTCTTTGCTGCCGTGCTTGGCATGGGAAGGCAGGGGCACAGCGGTGGGCACCGATGCTGCCTCATCTGCAGCAGTTTTGCCTACTGGAGGAGACAGCCTTAGGAATTTGTCAGCATGGGAGAAATCCCACCCAAAACACTCCCAAATCTCTCAGTTACTGAGAGACACCTCCAAAGTTGCAAGGGGAAATTTTAGGCTGCTCCTTGCTGGAGGCAAAGAAGGCTGGGCTCCCCATTTACCTGTGCTGCTGCGGGACGTGCCCTCTGCAGCAGAGGCAGCAAAGACAGATGGTACAGACTTGGCTGGCCGCAGGGAGCCTTGCAGGGCTTTGCTGGGGTCCCTCCGTGAGCGCTGCTGCAGGACTTTGATGACAGCATCTTTCTCCAGGATTTGGGCATGAAGGGCTTTTAACCTGGAGAGATGAAGAGAGAGAAGTTGAGATGGGAAGGAGGACCTTGCGATGGAGCCAAAGCCTGGGATAAAAAAAACCTCACTGGGGTCACCCAGCCCACGAGGGATGCTCGCAGCTCACAACACCCAACAAGCAGCTTGTTGGGAAGGTGGGGCTACCTGTTCTCCATCTCCTGGTGCTTGTGGTTGGCCAGTAGGAGGTCCTCATTGAAGCTGCTATTGGGTGAGTGCCGTGGCGAGTGGCTGATGAGGGTGGTGTCCCTCTGGGCGGCGGCAGTGGCGGCAGCATCCATGGCGAACTGCCGCATGGTGCACTCCTCCAGGTACTTCTGCTCCCACTTGGTCATGTCAGCCTCCAGGGCCAAGATCTTCTCCTCCTTCTCCCTCAGCTGCTCGGACAGCCTGTGGGCACTCAGCTCAGGCATCCCTCCACCTACGGTTCCCACCTGCCTCTGCAGCAGCCAAAAAAAGGCCCACAGAGAAGGTGAGGAGATGCTGGGATGCATATTGCTGGCACTCCCCACTACACAGTCCCCGAGATGTCGTTACCTGCTGAGCCCGCAGCATCTTCAGCTCCTGCTCCAGGCGGGTGCGCAGGCGCAGCTCAAGTTGCTCCCGCTTCTCACAGGCGGCCTGGAGCTGGCCCAGGGCTGCCTGCAGCCGCTCCACCTTCTCAACGTACGCCCGCTTCTTCCGCAGCTCGGCCTCCGCCTTGGCCGCCCGTGCCTGCGCACTGCCCAGCGCCTGTTCCAGCAGCTCTGCCCGCCGGCGCTGGTCCTCATTGGCACTGCGCAGCAGGGAGGCTTCCCGCTCCAGCTTCTCCTTCTCCTGCTGGTGCTCATAGCCTGCAAAAAAGTATCTGGCTAAGACTTGGAGACACAGTGCCGAAGGATGAAAAAGCCCACAGAGGCTCCCAAAAAAGAGGCTGTGCCCACGGTTCTCCACTCGGCTGCACGGTGTCAGTAGCCCTCGCCCAGCACACAAGGTGTGTTGGGGCCAGGTAGCAACCCAGCAGCACAGACATGTCCTGATGGACTGAGACACCAGCAGACACTTGCCACATCAGAAAGCTGCGTCTTGGCAAATTCCAGCCAAAAATTCAGCCTGTGATGAGAAAAGCTGTCCTAGGTTACACCTAGTTGTTGCAAGGAAGGTGACACGATTCCTCCCACACAACACCAACATCAGCTCTCCAATGAAATAATGTTCAGGAGAAATAGAGAGATGGATTTCGCTGCATTTCTTCCCCCAGAAAAGAAATTCCAGCTTGCACAGGAGAGAAGCATGGGAAGGGCTGGGCAAGCGCAGGGAGGGAGTGCGGACTTTGTGCTGGAAGAGCCAGCGCATGGCGGCAGGAATGTGGAGAATGCAGGTCACCCCGCCGGCTGGCCAGGATTAATGGCTTGCATCCAGCACCCGGAGCAGTGCAGCCCTTCCTGGGGAAGGGCAAAAAGCTCCCACCCGGCCCCCACCACCTCTTCCTCCTGCATAAAGGTTTCTGCACTGAGTCCCTGCTGTAGCAAGCCAGGCAAAGCTGAGCCCCCAGCAACTTACTCTGTGCCAGGAGCTTTGCCACTGTGCCCTGGTTGCTCTCCTGGTTCTCCTGGGTCTTGCTGGCCAGCTGTTTGTTGGCCGATTCCAAGCGTTCTGGTGCAAAAACACAAATAAAAATTAAGATTGAAAAGACTGTTTAGGACAGAAAAACCAGGAACACACTCGCCTACCTCCTCCCACCTGTGAAAACACTCAAACTGCTAAAAAGAAGCATACTGGGGAAAGGCTGATGGACAGAGAGTGCTTGCAGGAATAGGGGCAAGGAGGGGTCTGGAACTGGGAACTGGAGCCATTGGGCCAACCCAACGGTCCCACAGACCGCAGCCACTCTCACCTTTCAGGTCTCGGTTGAAGTCCTGCAGCCGCCGCATCTCCCCGTCTCTCTTGGTCCTCATGGCTTTCTCCAGCGCTTCCCGCTTGGAGGACGCCTTCATGAGGTTTTCATAATCCTCCGAGATGCGCTGGATCTCAGTTTCCAGCTGGGGAGGAGGAAGTGATGGGTGGGGGTGAGATATTTGTGGAATGAGGAAAAGAAAGGCAGATGCTGTCGAAATACTGCCCAGGCTCAGGACCTATCCCGCGCTGCCAACAGGGCTCAGCAAATCCACAGAAGACAGGCAGGAGCTGCGCAGTAAGAAACCCCAGCTACAACACGTGTTTTGGGGCAAAACTCCTTTTTCTTTTGCTTTCAGCCTTGTGGGTGCAGGGGGAGTTTTCTTGCCTTGGCACAGATTTGGCTGAGTACGGTCCCCCCAGGGCCGGCCCAGCTTCTCCCCATGCCTCCCAGTGTCCGTCTGTCCAGCGGGAAACAGCCCTGCTCTTGTGCAAAGCAGCACAAAGGGCTTTCTGTGGTGGCCGGGCACGCTCCTGGGGCGGGTGGAGACAGCCTGAGTGCTACTGGAGGCTCAGAATGGGCTCTTTTTCCCCTCTCTTCCACACTTGGCCAAGGAGCTGCACTACCACTGAAGTGCAGCTGCTTGCTGTGGGGGGCAGCCACCGGAGGGAGGGGGCAGAGATTAAACCACTAAAGGGGGTGAATTTTCACAGCAGCTGCTTGATCCTGCCTCAGGCAGCAAGGAAGCAAATGCACAAGCTCTCCCAAAAACAAGGGACAATGCCACACTGTGCAGATGAGACCACTCGCAGTCCAAACCTGCTGCCCATGTGGCGCAGGAGATCGCTGAGCTGCCCCTCCTCCCCAAGGGATGGATGCTGGTGGGTAAGGCTCTGTGTGGGAGCAGAGGCGAGCCAAGCGCCTTTGCTAATTGCCCACATCCCAAATGAACGGTGGGGCTGGGGTCCTGCATCCTGCTCCAGCACGCCAACAGGGAGCAGAGGCCAGCTCACCTTCTGGATCCGGCTGGCTTTCTCAGTGCAGCTCTCCAGCTCCCGTCGCAGCCTCTCGTTGTCCAGCAGCAGCCTCTCGTTCTCCCGCAGCACCGCGTCCACCTGGGCCAACCGGCTGCCAGCCGAGGCAGCCTGTGCACTCACCAGAGCCTCCATGCCGGTGGGGCCGAGCGAGCCCAGCGCGCTCGGTGGGGGCAGGAACGCTGCGGGGACAGGTGCTGGCATCAGCCTGCTGGGGGGGGAAAGAGAGGGATGCTCAGCAGCTTCACATGGATGAACACACTGACCACCTCCAGCACCCTGTGCGTTTCTTGCAGCCCTCACATTCTGCTCCTCCAACTGACCCATGTGGATACGCAAAGCTTCTGCAGCACCCAGGGGTGCTCTCTGTACAAAAGTGGTGCTGAGTGTCCCCGGGTCATCCTCAAAAGGATAAGGGAGGCTCTGTGAGCACCCAACCTGTCCTGCACAGCCGGGAAGTGTTGGCTTTGGGCACTCACCCATGAGCGCACAAAATAAAAAGGAAACCCCATCTCACAGTGCTGCCTGCAGCTTGAGCACCTCCACACCTGGGATTTAAGTGCTGGAGAACACTGGGACTTGACTACTAGGTCAGATGGGCTCAGTCCCACCCTGCTGCTGGGTGATGCGGTCAGGAAAAACCTCAGCAAAAGATGCGCCCTGGAAACCTGCAGCGCTACTGCTTCTCCTTTATTTTCTGGGCAAAGCGAGAGCTCCTGGCTCAAAGCCTTGCCACCACACTGCTAATACATCCTCATTCTATCGCTCAGAGTTCCTCGATATCCCACAGCCGCCTCGGCCATCCCAAGCCGTGCAGCCGCCCTGCTGGAGCCACCCCGCTGGAGCCTGCATTCCTGCGGGGTGATCCAGGAGCGAGGAAGAACAAATGCATCTTCCTTGCAGCTCCCCTTCCCCTCTTTGTTCCCTGGAAGGAGAGCGTTTCCTGCCAGAGATGCTATCACTCCCTGCCCTCGTAACTCAACTCGGAGCTCCTGCCTATAGCGATTGCACGCCAGAACACCATGCTTCCAGCCTTCCCTCAGCACCAGGAGATGCCCAAACCTCCCACACCCACAGATCTCATAGCAGAGCCAGGCTTTGCTGGAGGTGTCAACTGGCTGGAAGGAAGGAGCAGTGCCCAGCGCTCCCCATCCACACTGCTGGAAGGCATGAGGCCGGGGGCATCCTCAGCCAGGGACCGCCAGGCAGCTTTTTCCACTCCGAGCAGCACATTTTCCTTCCATGCTGGCCCATGCCTGTTCCGAATTTAGCCATTTCCTGACCTGCTTCCAGCTCCTGAATTAATCCCGAATCCCTCCCAGAGCAGAGAAGTTCTCACTGCCGGTTGGAAATACCGAACCAGCTGGTTCAAACTGGGACCAACCCGCACCCAAGTAGTGGCGAGGGCTGAGGGTTACCTGACTTCAGGGTGCTGGAAGCCGGCCCCGTCCCGGGAGCAGGGCCGAGACAGGTAGGCGACGGCCGCCTCCTGGCTGGGGAGGATGTAGGGGTACTCCGGGGGAGGCCCGCGCGGCTCTGTCGCCTCGGGGCGCTGCCCTCGCAGGGTGTAGTGCCGGGAGAGCTGCGGGTAGCTGTGGGACGAACTGATGGGGCCGTGCGCTTTGGCCCCGTTCCTTTCCAGCGACATCTGCATCAGCCGCTCGCTCAGCGACCGCACGTGGCCGTGCTTCAGGTCCTTGAGGGCGTCGTCGGGGCGCCGGGTGCCGCCGTGCTGCTGCCCGCCCCGCTGCCCCGCGTAGTACTGCGAGTGCGCCTTGGCCTCCTCGTAACTGGGCAGCTCCTCGCCCTTGTGCTGGGGCTGGGCCGGGCGGTAGCCGCCGTGCTCGGAGTACAGGTGGTCGGCGTGGTGCTCCTGGCCCTGCGGCTCCTGCCGCGCGGACTGCGGCACCATCTGGCTCTCCTCCTGGGTCAGGCTCTCCAGCGACGAGCGGGGGCTGCCGGCCGTGCCGCCGCGGAGGGCCTGCTGCTGGATGGCCAGCAGCGTGCGGTTCTCCGTCAGGTTCCCGTAGCGTAGCTGCTCCTGGATCAGGCGGTGCAGGACCGTCCCGCTCGAGTCCTCCGCCGTCCTCATCTCCGCCGCGTTCCGTCCGTCCGTCCGTCCGGGGGCTCTACGAGCGAGGCGGGCACCTGCGAGGGGACACGGGGACGTCAGCGGGGTACGAGAGCCCGGTGGGAGCGGGGCTGGCGGAGCGCGGCTCTCCCCGCGGCTGTGCGGCTCTGGCGGGACCGGGCCGTGGAGGGGGAGGGAGGCGGCACTTACCGAGGCATGGCGGAGCGGCGCGGCCGTGCTACCGCCCGGGGAACGAGGCCGCTACCGACTGCGGGCCCCGCCGGTAGCGGGGGCCGGCCCGGGCGCTGCTATGCTCGGAATGCGGGGCCGGACCCGCCCCGCCCCGCCCCGCCGCCACCTCCTCCCCGTCCTCGCTCCGCCGGCAGGGGGAGCAGCGCCCGCCCCGCCGCCATTTCGGGCTCGATGGGTCGGAGGCAGCGGGAGGGTCTAGGCCTCGCAGCTGCCGCCGGGGGGGCCGCGAGGCTCTGCCCGCCAGCTGCCCGCCTGCATAAATCTTTGTGCCTGATCCCGGCCCCGAGAGACGCGCCATTGTCTCCCGGCCCCACAAAAAGCCTCGGCCCCATCTGCTCTGCCCTCTGCCAGCGCTGCTCCCCTTCCCCAGTACACACCCCCCCCCCCGCCCGCCCCGGCACGGGGAAGTCCGCAGGCTGCACGCGGCTGCACGCGAGGGTGCCAGCAGGCCGGGCCCCGCAAGACGGAGCCATGGGGTGCCTGGGGAGCACAGCCGCTTCCCCCCGTGCAGTCGCTGCGGAGGACCCGCGGGATCCCCAGCGCCGCGCCCCAGTCACGTCCGCCCGCGGGGCCCCGAGACGGCAGATGGCCCGAGGGGCGGCGGAGGGGCAGGTGCAGGGAAAATTGCTAATTAGATACGGGACATTAAGCTCTCATTCTTGAGAGAGGGAATTTGGCACCTTCCAAAGGCCGAACAAAGCCCGGAGCTGGCCGTCGGGCTCTTCCCTTTGCCATCCTTGGGGGCTTTGTCTGGGGGAAGGAGGGGTACAGGCTGCAGGGAACGCTCTGCTTGGCCAAAGTCTGCTGCGGGCCTGCAGCGTCCTTCAGAGAAGTGCAGATGCATGCTGCAGAACCTGAAAACCAGCCAGCTTCCCCTGCCAGCCCCCACTGATGGAGGCACTGGGCTTACATTTGGCACCCAGCCGCTCACTGACTGGTAACGGGGCTGAGAAACGAGAGCCCTGGACACAGTGCAGGTGTGGGTGAGATCCCAAACGCCACTGGGTGTCTCCCAGCAGGATGGGGGCACCCAGCATGCCAGAGGTACCAGCTGCTCCCCCCAGCTCATCCAGCAGCCTTATCTATTCCTGCGTCATCCCGCTTCCCTTCCTATCTCAACACCGCCCTATTTTTGGCAGCAGGAAACCCCTCCTGGGCTGATAACACCGCTTTGGAAAGTGATCTGAAGAGGAAAAGCCCTCTGCTCCTCTTTTTCTTCCTAACACGGCAGATATGGGAAGCTTCCACCTTTCCACGTTCCCCTGGAGGAGCCTAGCCAGGCGCTGGCTACTTCACGCAGACCTTCCCCATCCACAGATGCACGGAGCTCTCCACGCAGACTCTCTGCCCCTCGTTGGAGGATGAAGCACATAGATAGGTCAAAGCAGCCTCCAAAGCCCAGACTTGAGAGTTTTGCAGGGAAGGGACACGGGGCTGATATTGGAGATGGGGATGCGCAGTGGTGTGCCATGTCCTTGGTCAGAGGCAGGATGCTCGGGATGCTCATGATTGCTGATTGCCATTGTGGAGCTTCAGACCCTCTTAGCTGTGAGATTACATACCTGACGTGTTGGTATCTCCAACTTCAGGAAAAGCAGGTGGACCAGCCAAACCGGTGGTATTTTTAGTGGAAGGATGCACAAACAGGCTTATGGACCAGAAGACGTGGAATTGGTTTCACCTTGGGGAGAAGCAGCTCCCTGCATCCCCAACCCTAACACGCAGGGGGAACAGCAGCAGCAGGGAGGTGAGTGCAGGTGCTGGAGCCCCGGGGTCCTCGGTGACACACGGCTTGGTGATGCCAAACCCTGCTGCTGACCTCATCGTCCAGCCTTATCGGCAAGGCGTTGGAGCGAGCTGAATGAGCCAAGAAAATACTCGCGGGGTGAGATCACCTTGGCTTTCTTCGCGGCTCCCAAATGCCACTCCTGAGCCCTGAAGCTGGGGAGGATACATGTGATGGAGAGGTTTGTGGCCAGCAAGCTGGCTGTGGAGGGATGGTTACAGCACATGGGCAGCCTGGTGCCATGTCCACCAAGCCCTGGGATGCCAAAAGCTCCCTCCTGCCCCTCTCATAAGTCCCTGCTTCAAAGTGAGAATTAAAAACAGGGCTCAAGGAGCCACACAAGCACCTGTTCCCCATTCCCGCACTGTTTACTTGTACCAAGATCCATGTGGACTCAAAGCACTGGGGCTGTCAGCCCCACAGCTCTGAACTGCTCACCAGTGAGACCTCAAGGATTTCCCTGGGGACATCTCCAGCCAATGTCACCTTAGCTGGCACCCTGTGTCCTGGGACACTCAGGGTGATGCCATGTCCTGCTGGGGTGCAAGATGGGTGCTGCAGCCTTGGCTGTGACACCCATCACTGCTGCCCCATTATCCATTCTTCCTTCTCAGCCATCATCTTCCCACATTTCACCCCCAAATCCTTCCACCTCCGCATCTCGGTGGGGGCTTAACTGCAGCGATGCAGGACCAGGGCTGGTGATGGTGTCAATGGGCTGCTGGGGTCATCCCCATGGGCAGCCATCCCTCATGACACAGCTCCTACCACACTCAAGCACACACAGGCATCTTCTGTCCCGACATCAAAGATGAAATGTGAAGTGCAGATATTTGACTACGTTATACAGTCATCAGAAATGCGCTGGTGTCCTTCTCTTCTCCACATTTTAAACCCCCCCACCCTGTTCTTGAAATGAGTAATTTCCACTCCTGGATGTTAACTTGTCCTTTTCTGCTCCAGCCAGCAATAATTTGGCCACATTCTCACCTTTGTGGCATTTTCGCTCTTTCCTGAGAAATGCAGATCTCTGGGTGTGATTTCCTGCCCACAGGAGGGCCCACAGGGAGGGGGTTCCAGGACACAGAAGGGCTGTGGGGTGACACGAGCAACTCGTCACTTCTGCAGCCCTCTGGGTGATGGGACACCTCCCGTGGAAAGGTTTGGTTTCACAGCCTTTTTGTGGGGGGCTGGAGGTGGGAGAAGACTTTTCAAGGTGTGGGGGGGAATTGTTTTTTTCTGGGGAACTAGAAAACTCCAAATGTTCTTTGGGTATGGTTCTCTGAAAGCTGAAAATGTTCCTTTTGCCTAGGAGAAAATTGTGAGAAGCCAACACAACTCCTAACAAAAAGCCACTTCCAGTACCAGAGCATCCCTGGGATGGTGTGGTCCCTCCATCACCCCTCAATGACAGGGTGGTCACGGGGCAGGAGAACACCTCATCACAGGCGATTCTGTGCAAGAACCCTAATCTGCAGCCATCACCTGCAAAAGAAGTAGGGGTTGCATGGGGAGGAGCAGCAGGATGCTGGCCACCCTGCTCCTTATTGCTCTTCTGTGACGAAAATCACTGCGCACATTCAGACTGCTAAGGAGGCTCTGCATCTTCCCTGCCAGGGGGATAACCTGCCATGACAAAATCGTCTTGGTGTTGTGCTCCCAGATGTTTAAGAAGTGAGAACTAATCAATCTGGAAGATCAGGCCTGGCCAAGGGGCAGTTAGCAGGTAAAGAAAAGGGATGCTGACTCTTGTGCCTAATGGCAACACTTGAAGCAGACTCCAGCAGCCATCTCCAACACGTGCACTGGCTTGGTGAAATAAGAAATGCAGAGGAGAGCATTGAGTAGGGGTTGTTCTTCACCGCAGGATCCCAAACACAGCAGGAACTCGTCACCTTCTTGCCTGCAGACATCAGAGCCTGAGTGACTGTAAAAACCAACCTGGAGCAGAATGTGGAGTATAGAGTGGGAATGATATGGATGGATGGATGGATCATCCTTTTTACCCCATTCAGTATCTGAAGGGGTGCTACAGGAAAGAAGGGGGCAGACTTGCCACTGACATGATAACAGGGAGGGTGACACCAGAGTGCCACTGCTCAAATGCAGTGGATTGCCAGCAGGCTCATTACTGAGATACAGTTCCAGGCAAACCCTGCTTGGGCATAAAGAGTGTGAAATGTCCCTTAATGCCCTCATCACAAATTTTTGATTTCCTGTGGTGTGTGCTGATGGTTGTAAGAACAACACCTGGGCAGATGTGGTGAGGGGAAGGGGAAGTGCATCTGTCTCCATACAGTTCCCTCTGGTCCAGCAAATGTCTGGAGGCAACACCCAAGGCAAAGCAGGGTGGGGAGTGGAGCAGAAGCTACTACAAGCCCAGAACTGACAGGTAGAGACGCAACAGCGAGAAACCCACAGAAGAAACACATGGTGCACTGCCTCTGGACTCAAGTGTCACTGGGACATGAGTAGCTGCTGGAGGTAGGCTCCAAAAATGCTTTTTCTTTCCATACATTCCATAGTGGCACTGAAACAGAAGCCCTGTGACCGGCCACTGGGAGAAGTGTAGGTAGAAGAGGATCCAAGAGGAGAAGTGGGGAAATAAGAAGGAAAATAGTGAGAGCAAGACTGAACTCAACTACAGTGGACCTCAAGCAGAGCAGGCCCCAGAAGAAACTCAGCACCTTGAGTTTCAGCACAGTGCAGCGCTGATGCAGGTGTCCTATAGCCAGCTCCAGGCAAGAGCAGCGCTGACACCAAGTTCCAATGCTGTCACAGTGACCTTCCAGCAGAGCTGCGTGTTTTAGCTGCTGGATGATACAATAGAAAATGACTCCAAAGCCCTGGCCCACTGGTGCATTTCCTTAGCTCACTGGAATTTCCGTTTTGTTCTTCCTCTCCCAGGCTCTTACCGAAAAATGGTGTCACCATGCGCGTCCCTTGGGCGGGCTCTGGAGGGAGGCCAGCCTCGAGGTCCCTTTGTCGCGCTCCCCACGGGTGCTAGGTTCGACTCGCCCATTTATTAATCACCCAAGGCGACTCTGCTGGTCAAGGGAAGATTTACAAGGCGGGCAGGAAGTTCTTATTTTTACAGGAGTGCCTCAAACACACGCACGCAGTAGGAAAAGCAAACATTCCAGGCATACCGAAGGAGCCGCGGGATAAAAATTCCCCAAGCAGCCCAGATTAAGACACTCTCGGCACATGAAAACACTAAAACCCGGACTCAAGGATTTAATTGTGTGATTTAGCAGGCAGCCCCTAAGCTGTGTGTGGAACAACCTGAATTGCATGGCAGAAGCCCCTATGGAGGGGCAGGGAGGGGGGCAGCGGTGATGCCCTTGCTACAATTAAGGTCAGGGCTGGCCCCCACCCCTTGCCCAGCTCCATGTGGACACCAGAGTGCTGCAGCAGAAGTTTACACAAATTTGCCTTTGGAAACTTTCAGCTCTTCTCCTTCACAATCCAGGCAAGGGTTTCTGAACCAGTGCAACACCTGATCCCAGCCCAGTGGAACAGAGATGCTGGAAAGCAGTGGTCGTTGCTCCAGGTCAACACACATTACCTCCTCCAAAGTCCTGGGGAGGTGATCTCAGCATAACGACACACTGCTCGAAGCTGAACACTGTCTGGGTTGGATGACAGCAGAATCTGGTCTCACCGGTGGCTTCCACAGGACACCTGGGCTGCTTGCCCAGCCTCACCACCAAGTGGTTCCCAAGTGCCGCCACCTGATGAGGTGAACAACAGCAATATTTTTTCATGCGTGGGTTTGGGTCTGCAAAGACACATAAGAAAAGCAGAAGGTAAACAGCACTTGAAGTTGCTTGGTTTGCTTACAGAAAGAATCAGCCTGAATCATGTGCTTCCCCTTTCTCTTTTGTGCTTCCCTGTCAAAGGATCCGTGCAACATATTCACAATGATGCCCTTAGTCCTGATGACATGTTGGGCAATAATCTGGACTTCCTGACAGGCTTTGCATCTCTCTGGGTGAAGAAGAGGAAGAAGCACTGAAGAGCAGTAAAGTGAAAAGGGTCATAAATCTTGGTGGGCTGGAAATATCCTGGAAGCTGCTGGAAGAGCTGTGGAGGGGGCTGATAAGGAATTAAGTCATCTGCTGAAAGGGAGCATTACAGAAAAGCATGTGCTTAAGAACATCCTAGAATAAAGCGCTCGTTTGCCCAGTGAACAAGTCACCCTCTATGCGCAAAGCAGATATGAATTGCCCTGTGTGTTTATCCCAAATTGCAACCCATCCATAGGCACAAGAAGGGCCACCAGGCCCAACAGCTCGCCCAACAGTTCCCTTCCTGAAGCCACAGCAAGGATGCTCTGCAAGATTTTGGTGAATTATCAAGAGCTTACATCTCAGCGTATTGTCTGAACTCTTATATCCTTTGTCTCCTGTCTTTCCTGCCTCCGTTCATCACCAGCCAAGGAGTCCAGGTGACCTTTTGGTGCTGATGCACTGTTTGGATACGAAGCCATCCTTATGAAATAGGCTTTGTCCCAGTAACTGGGATTGGCTTTAATGTGTGGCTCTGCATTTCTTCTGCCATTGTGCATCCACATCTGTGCCCCTTTCCTTGCTTGTAGTTTTAACCATGCTTCTTGATGGTTTTCCCAGCAGAGTCCTCCTAACAGCAAGTGTATGCTCGGTAATTCGCATCCACACAGTGCAGCACATGCTTCAATTCACTGCAGGCTCTGTGCTGTGCAGAGGTGAGTTCTGTGGCTACAGGCATGAAAAATTACCATAAAATCTGCACTTTCCAGAAATGGCTCCTGGTGTAGACTTGATCACCCCTGCAGCTTTTACTGAGATCAGTTGTGATTTTTCATTCTGTAAATTCTTGCTCCCAGCTGAGGCCAGGCTGCCACAGCATGGCTGGGGCGGAGCCTTTCCCGTGCTACACCATGAGCCAGCTGCGTTTAGCAAATTTAACATGGCATTGCAGAGACGTGAGTCATCATCACTAGCATTGTTTTCACATATATTCTCAGTGCAAGATCCGCGCCGCAGTATTTTGGTTTGCCCCTGACTGTAAAAATATGACACATACAGCTCACCCCATGATAACAAGACCTGGCCCACCAGCTTATTATTAAACAAAATCACACCTTGCAGCCCAACAGCCACGATTCACACTGCTC
Organism: Numida meleagris; assembly: GCF_002078875.1. Taxonomy (NCBI): domain Eukaryota; kingdom Metazoa; phylum Chordata; class Aves; order Galliformes; family Numididae; genus Numida; species Numida meleagris. Next base: position 20,281,162 of record NC_034412.1, on the reverse strand, counting down.
AGGAGATGGTGTTGGGACGACAGGAGCCCTGCAGAGCCCCTTCCTCGGGATCACTGTGCTGTCTGGCCATCTTGGTGTTGCTGCTCCCACAGGCCTGCATCCTTGCTGGGGACATAGGGAGTGAAGGTGGTGGTGGGGGAATATTAAGGATGATGAATTTCCCAAAGGGAGAGCTGACTGGGATGCTCTGGGCACTTTTTGCCTTGGCGTACCCTTAGGCAACTTTCCCCGAAGGCAAATTGGGATGGGTGGGCAGAGAGGGCCCTAAAGCCACCCCATCACCGCCTGCATTCAGAGCAGGCACAGAGGATGGCACATCGATCTCCTCTTCCTCTTCCCAGGGTCTGCCGGCTGGGGTCTGGCCTCTGGTTCTCTGGCCTTGGCCAGGAGCATGGCACTTTGCAGCATGAGCCTTGCCCTTCACAGAAGCTGCTTTGCCAAGATTGGATTTGGAACAGACACCTTACTGGCACACAGCTGGGGTCTGGCAAGATAACATACCACCTCCATGCAAGCCCTTGTGCCCAGAGTCCTTCTCAGTCCACAAGGCTGTAGGGACAATGTTGTCCCTTCTGAGCTGAGATAATAGGACACAGAGCCCACAGGGAAGGAGGAATGCCTGGGAGGTGTCAGTGGGCAGCCAGAAAGACAGGGGGGACTTCAGACTTGCCCTTCTTAGCTGAGCTAGGAGTCAACATCCCACAGTTTTATATCCTGAGAAACAGAAATTGGTGCTTTAGAAACATACGTTATTCAAGAATGGCTTCTTTGTACTCTGCCCAGATTGACGCTTGGGTACAAGACTGTTCCTGCCTGCCAGATAGACTCTTTTACGGGGGGGGGACACAGGAGCAAACTATGAGGTCCTCAAAGGAAGGTCATCTCTGCCCAAGCAACATGCTACCACACATGATGTCTGTGCACACATGAGACTGATTACCCAGACACACATACTGGAGATGTGGACACTTGAAATGTGCCCTGCTTGCTACGATGAACAATAAACACATACTGCTAAACAGAAATGTGCTTAGATTTATTCCCGTCCCAAGCAGGAAACTAGAAGGGATAACACAGAATTAAGCTGTGAAGTTAACCTTCAGCTATGTAAATTATAGGGAATGAAAAATGCAGTCAATGCGAAACAGTATTATAAATGCACCTTAACTACAAGCATTGTATTGTACAGTGCAATCTTGCAAGCTGGGGCAGTGGAAAACAGCAAGTAAGTTTCAGCCTCTGAGCTATCTGGGGTGAAAAATATTTTTCCAACCACTTCTGCTGTCCCACACTATTCCACTTGATAGTGAATGTATGAAATGGGCTGACCAGCTAAACACACACTAGTCATAAGGTAGCTATGTTGACAAATTGAATCATATTTTGCGGGATTATAACCAAGGCAAAGAATTCGGAAGATTAGCAACTGAGCAATGTGAAAGCATTGCCAAGCTCATGTTGCTGAGACTCGTACTGCTGGTTTGGGAGCACTTCGCTGCAAACCCACGTGCCAAGCCCCTGCTCTTTGCGATTTGGAACCAATATTTGCACAAAGTTAAGTGAAAGCACGGGCACTGACAGCCAGATAGACTGTGTGCTGGGGTTTTATCGGGGTTGTTTTTGTAGGGCACAAGGTGTGGAGCCAAATGACAGAGACAACGTAGATTGTGGCTGTTGAGCTTAGTGGAGTCCTGCTGGCTTTAGACCAGACGTGTGGAATGGGGGTATGAAGAAGCATCTTTTTGGCAAAAAGCTTTTTTGTACAGTGGCTATGCCACCTGGACATCCTGAACACATGTGAAATAAAGAGATTTTAATGATAGATTTCATGTATTATTCTTTATATACCTAAAATTACTCATCATCCTTCTATACCCCCAAATTAACTATTCAGTGGAATTACTTTGTTACCGTATTAGTTTGAAACATTTAGCATCCAGATCCATGAATTATATTGTTCCCACACTGACACTGCTCTAAAGGCAAGTACTTTGGGTAACACACTATCAGCAAGCCCAAATTCTGGAATCACATGCATTCACTACAGGGATCAGAGATGAGACACAAGTAACTCCCATGTTATTTAAATGGCCAGTAACAGGATTCTGGATGTACATGCACCAAATGCCATAATTTTGAGTCACTACACATCAGCATACTGAGGAAGAAGCTCAAAGGCATAGTAAAGAACTAAGTCACGAAGTTAACCATCAGATTAAATTACAGGGATTGAGAAACGCAATTGTTGTAAAACTGACCTGTAAAGACACTGGATGTGTTACAATATATAACCTCCTGCAGGTATGACTGTTATTATATTTTCCTTGTATTAAACTTCACAAGAGGGCACCTGCTTCTGTCAAACACACACAGTAACAGTCTGCCAAGTCCTAGTGAGGGCGGGGGCTGCACTCTATGGCTCAGGACAGTCTCAGCTGCAGGTGGCACAAATCTGTGCAGGTTTATTTGGAGGCTGGATGAGTCCCACACTCGCACTAACCCATTGTTACTGACAGACACTTTTCCAGCAGCTCAAGACCTTTAATACCAGCGTTTTGTGAAGGATTAAAATTACTGTCCTTGTACTATTCTGGTGAGGATAAGGAAGTGGTGATATCAGGAGGGACAGAGAACCTTGCTTAAAATAGCAATCAGAATTCCTGAGAAGATTGCCCATGTTTTTCTGCAATGGGAGGAGGAAATTGCAGCGGGGATAACTGTGCCCTAAGGCTGGGCCCAGCTCCCTGCTGATGTTCCCCTGTGACAAGACCTCACACCAGCATGGTGGGGTCCCAGAGCAGGAGAGAAACCTTAGTGTCATCCTTGCTCCTAGCCCAGCACCTGCAAGGGGTGCAGGACAGCCGTGTGAGCCTTATGTCTGCTGGGGGGAGGGAAGGGCCCACTCCTTCCTCCTTCCCACGATTCCTAGTTCACAGTACATTGCCTCATGGCCTCAGTGCCCTCGCCTTCTACCTGCAAATTTGACAGAATGCAAAAGCAGCAGGAGTATTAAATATGAGTCTTGGCTCTGCAAGACTAAACTGAGGAAAACTGCGTTTTTCTGACGCAGGAATGCAAGCAAACTCCCTGCGCCCCCTCCAGCTCTCTGCTGCAGAATTTGGCTAAATCATGAGTACTGGGAGGAAGGGAAAGCAACCAAAGCAGCATTTCCCAGCTGCAGGTTCTGCGCAGTGCTGCCATGCCCTCTGCCGGGCCAGGCTGCCTATCAGACCACCCTTTCCATACCTGCCTGCACACTGCCCTCACCACCCTGCTCGCACACCTGCCTGCGTCCTCACAGCTTGGCTGCCACATCCCAGCTTGGTCCAAGGTCCCTGCCACCTCCGCTGGCCAAAGCTCTGAAACAGAAGAGGAGCAGCAATTAAGATATGAGGAAGGTCGTTTAATTAAAATACGACACCCTGCAAGCACAGAAAGCCAGCGGGACGTTCTGTGACAAACGCATCACCTGACAGCATCAGCTCTGCTCTGGGCACTTGAACTGAACCAGTTTGCTCCGCAGCTTCCTCACTTGCCTTACAGCAATACTGACCCCTGAACAACCACTGGGTGTTTTGGGAAAAGATGTTTTATTATAAACAGGCAGCAGTGCACCGGTCCTTAGGGTGGAACTCTGTAACTAGCTGGTGTCTGCAAAGACTATGCACAGCCTTCCTCATCTGGAGGGGCAAGAGAGCTGTTTCTGCACATACCATCTGGCACAGAGCTAGAAACAAACCCAACAGCCCCATGAGTAGGCTGAGTATTAGGTAAGACTTGCATTAACCTGAAACTAGGTTGCTCCAAGGTGCTGAGTGACGTTCCAACAAACAGAAGCCCTGCCCCACTCCCACCAAAGGCTGAGTGGGCCCTCTTCACACAAGGAACAGGCCCCAGAACAGCCATTGCCTCCACGCCTATAACATCCACCACAGCGCGGGACACAGGTTTGCTCTGACAGCCGCACCTACCCGGCATAAAACTGATGGCAGGAGCTCGTTGGCCAGCTGCACAGAACTAGCCACGAAGCACCAATGTGAGGCGGGTTTCCTGATACACACAGATAACCCAACAGGACAGCTCCACGTGCCAGCTGAGAAAGGCCGCCTGCACGCAGCCCTCAGCCTGCAGTGCGGCCGAGCACCCTCCAACGTGCCCACAGGGAGCAGCACCAAGCCCGAGTGCTTCAGCAGGGAAGCCGAGGGCTCGCTTTGCCCAAACCGCTGCTTTCCGCCCACGGCGCTGCGAGGCGCTCCGGGGGCCGCACCTCCCGCCCAAGATGAGGTAATCCCGCGGGGCGACGCCCCGTCCGGACAACCCCACGAAAAGAAGAGCAGCTCTGAGCTGGGCAGAGAGGCGCTAACCGGGCGGGAAACACACGATAAGAAAGAAAAGCACTGAGCCATACACGAAGCAACACGCCACACCGCTTCCTCCCTCACGACGCCCAAACGCACCAGTGCGCACGCACACTCCTAATCGCGGCTTCTCCACCCTGCGCATGCGCACCGTTTCTCCCACCCGGGAGCGCGCACGTAGCCTCCGTGCGCGCAGCAATCACTGGGGGCGTGGCAAATGCTGGCGTACCTCCTTCCGCGTGTCTGCGCCTGCGCGCCGGCGCCCCTCTGTCGCGGTAGTCGCGCGAGATGCACGTACTTCCGCCGGCGGCGGCCGGGGCCTATGTACCAATGGCTGCTGGCGGCCATCCGCAGCCTTCTCGCCGCCGCGCACTGCCCCGCGCCACCCCCGGCCCCACGCAAGCGGCCCCTCCGCAGGTCAGCGCCCCGCCGCGCGTCCCTCCGCTCTGCGTTCGGCCCGGGGCTTGCGGGGCCCTCCGGCGTGAGAGGGTGCCGGTCTGCCCGAGGATTCCGCTCCTCGGCCCCGGTGCGGGGCTTAAAGGCCGGCCCCGGGCTGCCGTTCCCGCTGCGCTGAGGGGCGGGGAGCAGGGAACCCGGTGCTGGCTTGTGGTGCGCGTCCCTGTGCGGTGCGCGGCGCGGAGGGAATGGCCTGGGGAGCGTGCCGCTGAAAGGAGCCCGGCCACGTCTCTAGAAGCATGGATCAGATTGCCTCGCAGTCTCCTCTGGGCTGAACGGCCCCAAGGCTCTCGACCTTTCCTCATAAGGGTGATGCTCCGGGCCCGGAACATCTCTGTAGCCCTCCGCTGGGCTCTCCCCAGCGCTTCCCTATCGGTCTGGAGCTGGGGAGCCCAGAACTGGGCACTCAGCACGGCAGAGCAATGGGGGAGAACCTCCCTCAGCCCACTGGGCACGCTCTGTGTAATGCACCCCGGGGTCCCGTAGGCCTTCTTGGCCACAGGGGCACACTGCTGGCCACCAGTACATTCAGGTCCTTCTCCAAAGAGTGCGTCTTCCAGCACATCTGCACTGATACGTGCAGTTATTCCTCCTCAGGTGCAGAACTCTGTGCGGCCCTTGTGACAGCGCAAGAGGTAATGGATGTGAACTGGGACGTGGGAAGTTTCATACAAAAATGAGAGAAAAAAAAACTCCTGTGACAGTGTCAGAGCTGTGGAGCAGGCTGCCCAGAGAGGTGGTGCATTTTCTTCTGGAGACACTCAAAACCCTGGGCACTTTCCTGCCATAGGGAACCTGCTTTAACAGGGTGTTGGACGGGATGATCTCCAGAGGGGCCTCCCAACCCCTACAGCTCTGTGATTCTGTGTGTGAGGTGGAAAGGAGGGCAGTGCTTTTGCAGGTGTGATCTGATGATGTGAAGCGGAGCCATCCCTACCCCATCCCTCTTCCCAAAGGGAGAGCAATGCAGGCTGCTTGCCGCACTTTAGGCAATCAGCTTTGCTAGGAGATTGCTGCAAATGAGGGAGGCAAGTAGGGTGAAACTGGTGAGGTAGCTTCAGCAGCTGTGCTGTTGGAAATAAGGTCTGAAACGCTGCTTGTCTCTAAAATGGCAAAGATATTCTCAGTTCCCTGTGCGAGACTCTGCAAGAAAATCCAACCTGCCGTTCCCCACGAGCTGGTGCAGGTGCTGTTTATCAAGGTACAGGTGAACAGGACAGCGTGTCCAGCTGAAATTTTGGGTGCAGAGCCGCCCCTGAGCAAGCACCATTCCCAGTCAAAGTGGCAGAGCATGTGGTGAAGTTATACAGAAGTTGTCTTTTGTATTATGTCTGCTGCTGGGGTTTTCCCACTGCAAAAAGATAAAAAATCATGGATATCAGCGGTGAAAGTAGTGGGGAAAATGGGCAAAAATGAGCTGCTCTTAAATGCTGCATCACAGCAGCATCTGAATTTCAGAGGGTTAAACCATGAAAAGTCAATTTTTTACAACTTTAAATGGTAAATTTTCAAAAAATGCCTGCAGCAGTGGTGCGGGAAGAGGTTTTGAAGAGGACAGAGGCCAAAACATGCACATGTGTATGCAGAAATAGTGGGGTTTTGTGACACCTTGGGTTTGCCCCTCCTGTTGCTGTTGGAGGTGAATAGAATGTTAGGCTGTTGCCACGGTATCCAGGGGGAGTTGAGTGCATCTTCGTGTGGAGGGCAGACGCACGTCTGTCTCCTGCGGCATTTTTCATCCTTTTTTCGGATACTACTCAACATCCTCTGCTTTTACTTCATCGGGAGCCTTAGAGGAGCCTCTGCTACAGGGACACAACTTAAACTCCTTGTGGGTTGTGTGTTCCTACTACAGACGCGTAGCTGAGCTTTTTTTCCCTCTCTCACTCTTACCCGGAGTGAGAAAGCTTGGAAACATCAGAGATTTTTCAGTCTTTTTCTGAGTGGTCGAGAGAAAACTCATCTTGCTATGGCCCGAAAACATTATAAAACATCCAAACGTTCAACTAAGTGTAAACGGAAAAAACGACATTCTAACAGGTACTGGGTGCTCTGCTGAAACTGGGGGGAGAGGCACTTCTCTTTAAAAGCTGCTACTGGTAACGTAGTCGGGTGTTTAACCTGTGTTCATCTCTGAGTGGGGCCTTGGTGCTGCGTCTCTGCAGAGGGTTGGAGCTGGAAGCCTTCCGCTGAAGGCCCGGTGATGAAAGTTAGTTGTTGCTAAAAAAGGGACGGAAAGACACAAATGTTGTTGTTTTCTTCTTAACTTAGCCTTCTGAAATATTCAATATGCTGAGTAGAGATTTGTTTTTTTAAAGGAATAACTTGCATTTAATACCTATTCCTTGATATTTTCTGCCTGAAGTTAATAGCATAGTAATGACAAATATCTTCTGTGTTACATGAAAGATGCAGTTAAGGATAAGTTATTCTGGGGGTTCCTGATGCGGAAGGAAGATGATCCAGAAGGGATGAGGCTAGCAGGGCTTGGAAGTGTAATAGTTGGAATTGTTTTTATCAAAGAAGGACCAAAGAGTCCTTGCCATGCAGAGCAGAGCGTGGCATGACAAAAACACCATGTAGTATTTTTGGAAGCAAATAGGAGAAAAAATATATAGAAACAAGCTATCTATTCCCAACGTTAATAAATAAGTAAATTGCTGGACTTTATCTTTGTGTCAACTGGTGTAGTACTTCAGCTACTGCTTAGTAAGGAAGGGTGCAGCTGAGAGTGATTGAAGTGACTGGCTCGCAAGCGCTGAGTTAGCAGTGAGTTATTTATGTGGGTGTACATGCGTTGCTTTTGCACCTTATATTTCCTGTCCTACTTAGGCTTTTTTTTTTCTCTGCAGTTCAGTGTAGTGAACTCAGTTGGCTTAGTAATCTTTGGCGTATTTGTTTCCTTGAGGAAAGAGGCAAACCCGTATGTTAACGAATAATTTTTGGTTGCTTGTAAAAGACAGAAAGTATATACTGAATGGTGGAGAAAGTGGTCTAATGTGTTTTTAGTGGGTGAATTAACTTTCTGCGCCTGCTCTGCTGATGGCGAGCAGTGGGAGACGCTGCGGTAGCAGCAGCCGCGTGTTTCTGCCTGGGCTGATCCTGGAGGTGCTTGGAGGGGAGACCACTGGGATATGAGAATTAATTTGGGAAGTTTGGGTCCTGGGAAGGGACATGAGTCTCTTAAAAGCTCAGCTGCAGTTGCCAAATGCTGATCTGTTTGTTTTTTTTTTTCCCCACAGTGTTCAGCCACCTCTGGAAGAAGATCCTGACCAGACTCAAGCAAAAAGGAAAAAATTAGGTATTGCACATTACAGAAGTAATTAATATGCATTTTTTTTTTTTTGTTTTTGTTTTTTTTTTTTTTTAGGTTTTGTGTACCTTAGTAAGCTGGCTTTTGTTCTTCAGCGTAAAGACTGAAGTTTTGAGCCATTCTCTTCATTGCAGTCATCTGTGTAGCCAATGGCCTAAGGCTGTATTGTGTCATCTGTTCTGGCTGTGGCAGGAAGGTGTACTTTTACTGCCAGCAGGAGATGCCCCACATCTCTCTGGCCGTGAGCCCATCCACATTAGCAGAGGGAGCACTCCAGTCTCCATTCATGGTGTTTCACATCACTCTGTTGAAAATAGCTGTGCTCCTTCTGAGAAACTGCCTAGGATCTGGGGTACAAAGAAAAGCACCTTTAAAGTGATGGCAGGCAGAGAAAAAATGGGATTTACGAGTGATGTGAGTTAATGTGTTTGGAAAAAAATTTAAAAATTTGAACAGGAGTCAGCTCAGTCTGTATCTGAAACGTGCGGCACGAGAAGTTTGAAAAGGAGACAACAGAGTGCTTGCTTTGATGAGGCTTTCTCTGGCACTCCCCCCACAAACTGTTTACAGGTGAAATGATGCAGCTGCATGCAGCTATGTTGCTACCTCAGTGCCTGCTGAGTGGATCATGGTTTAAGATCAAAGGTTCCCTTTTTCAGTCAGATAGAGAGGGAGAAATGGATGCTTTTTACGCTGCAGGACATTTCCTAGCACAACTTGTATGGGGAGACGTGGAGCTTTGTAGTTACTTGCTTGGCCGTCCATGCTTCCCCTAATTTAATACTGAACTGTTAGTGTGCTGTTCTGGTAGCACTTAATCTCGAATGCAGCCCCTTGTTAGACAGCCCTGGCTTGTCAGCATTTGGAAATGCTGTCTGAGGGGTTGTGTGTCTGTGCTTCTTTGACACTGACAAGAAAATTCATTGATAAGTGTGGTTTCTAGACCTCAGCAAACTGTTTCTCTCCAGTAGTTAAGAGCAACATGTAATACACTGCAATAGTACATGCATATGTGGAGGGGGTGAGGAAGAGAAATTGCTCCATGTGCTTCTGCTTTGAAGAAGAGAGCTCCCAAAAGAACAGTGTTCTGGCAGAACTGGCTGGCAGGTTTGCAGGTTAGTCACTGAGCCTTGGCTCTGAAGAGCTGCTCAGTGAGCCACCTAATGCAAAACTTGCCACTGGCTGCTGCTGGCAGAAAGGTATGTCACTGGAAATGAGCTGTACTATGCTAAGTGGGAGCAAGGAGATGGATTTCTTTTCATGTGAAAGCCCTACTTCCCTTGTCAGTTGTGTTCTTATATGACCTGTCTCTTTTTTTTTTTTTTTTTTTAAGTCTCAGAGCTTCCAGGGGAAGCTGGCACTTCTGCTGAGGTGAACTTGCCAGCCAAGGCAGCAGATGAACACTGGAAAATTTCAGACAACAATGTAACTTCAACCACAGAGATCGGAGAAGAGGTTAGCACAGATTTTGAAGGCAGGCAATCATGGTACTTGGTAAATTTGTGCGAGACAAAAGGAAGGAGCTTCTCTGCATAATGAAGCCTGTACAGCAGTAGGTTCTTCTTTTCTATTGGTAGCAGGCGGCTCCTGTTGGCTGGGTTTGCCTTATTCAAGTTCTAGCTCTTGTAACTGAGGAGCTAAATGTTTGATATTTTCCAGATACTTTACAGTCTGTAAAGTCAGTACTTTAAATATCTGTAGTCTTACTGTGTTCACAAGTTGTTACTCTTAAGGGATGAAAATGCATCACCTTGCAGGAAAACCTGCATAGTTCCTGTGGATAAAGGTCTTTTTGCTAAGTTTGTTATCCATCAGTCCATGTGAGGTTTCCTGTAAAACTTTGATTCTGTGAAAATAAGCAATGAACTGTTGCACTCCGTAGTTTGGTTCAAAGCTGCAGTGTTACTTTTCTTATAGCCCCACTAGTATAGGAGAAGAATAAGAAACTGCCGTGCTATATTTGTTCTTGAGAGAGTTACTCTCTTTCACTCTTTTACTTTGACAAAATTTATTTTTCTGGGGCCAAACTCACATTTCAGCGTGGCTAGGAGCTGAATGAGGAGAACTCAGGGTTAGGCTCATGTTGTTTTAATCACTGCATGTATGAGCTCCTGTATTTTAAAAAAAAAAAAAAAAAAGAAGTGTACTTGTCAGACATCTTGCAAATATTTGCATTTTACTACAATCTGAACCAGCATATCGTGATCCCTGAGTCATAATAGAGCTGCCTACATTCCAGGAATATTATGTTTGCTTGTATTTGTATTCAAGTTATACTCACAGTGACACTTTTGTGTTTTTATTCAAGACACAGTCCACTTTTTATGACGCTTCAACTGAAATACCGACAACCCCTGTACTGGAAAAGCTGCAAATTGGTAAGGCTGACATCAGGTCACTAACTCGTTTCTTTTTCACCCATCCTTCTGTACCATGTGACCCAACTTCAGGCTTACATACAGATTATTGCAGGCACAGTATGCAACATCTAGAAATACTGCACATGAGCTCTGTTTCTTTCCTTTGTCCTTGCCTTGCTTCTGGTTTGGGACCAGACATTTCTCTTATCTCAGCATTAGTACCAGAGCTGCCTTGGATGCACGTCTTCATTTCTGACATGTCCACCACTAGCATGTCAGAAGTAAATTGTTTTAAAAACTGATTTTAGGTAGAGAACCCAATAACCCTTTTTTATTTAATGTTCAGGGTGGCAGTAGTTTGTGTGCACAAGTTTCTCTAGTTGTCAGTATGGAAACCTGAAAATATTAACAAAGTAACATAATGCAAATAATGTTAGGGTGCAAGAGAGAAGAATGAAGATTATTTGATTGGTGAAGCTCTTTACTGTAAACTCATGAAACTTTGGTTTCTTTTTGTAGTTACTGATGTAGCTTGTGTTCTCGTTACAGATCAAATGCCTTGTGAAACCAGTGCTTTCTTTAATAAGGCTTCACCAGCCCTTTCTCCTGTGACAATTCCACATGTGAGGTAAAAATCCTTCAATTTCTTTAACTCTCTGTAAAGACTTACCACCTTTCACTTTCATTCTTGAGCTTCTTGGGTATTGTTAAACACTTGTGTCGTTGTCCATGTAGTAATAGTTATCCAAATTATTCTGGAACTCCACCCAGTTGCTGTACTGCAGTGAGATATCCAGTTGCCTTTTTTTCCCCCAAACAATCTTAAAATTTTTCTTTGAATCCAGATACTTCATAGACATGGGAGATTAGATAAAGGTTAATGGGCTTTATTAGAAGAAGAGGCTTTGTGAGGTAAAATCTTCTGTATTGACTCAGGGCTTGGGCTGCCTTGGAAATGGCCCTGAGAGTACCTGCATCGCTTGTGCAGATCAAATGGCAGTGTATATTTGAGGCAGTTGTTCTGATTTTCAGTTTTACCTGTGCATACTTTCTCACTAATTGGTTGAAGGCAGCAGGTCTTCATCTGAAAGTAATCAAGTAATCAATCTCGTGTCAAAACAGTTGTTGGTTGAGATTGACTTGTAGGTGCTTGTTTGAATGTTTTCTTGATGCTGTTTCTTTTGCCTTTGTTATTTTTAGCACAAACAGGAATGGCAAACGCTACACCAAATCTACTCCAGAAGACACTTTAACACCAAGGCCACCCATTAAGGAGCACCCTGTGCCAGGGCCTTCTACTTCAGGAGTAGGCAAAACGGGGAGGCCTCACTGCACCGTTGAGGAGGTATGTGGCTGAGAAAAGCTTTTTGAAATTAAACCACTCAGTAATTACAACTATGAAAACACTGAGAGGTCCTTCCCTGTCCTTCCAATGTCTGAAGCAACTATTGGAAAATATGTAATAAACTTAGATTTCCTGGACAAAAACCTTAAACTGGAGTCGTGGAGAAGCAGGCCACAGCAAGCAGTGAAGTATGATTAAGATATCCTGGGGACTCATAGCACACAGTCATTATGTATACTGACAGGAATGCATATTAGCCTGAATTATTTTGCAAGAGGTGCAGACCACAGCTGCAGATAAGAGGCCCACATTTGAGGAAATGGTTGCAAAAGAAATCTTGAGAATTGCATTGGGGCACCAGTTCTTCCCACAGGGCCAACACAAAATGAATATGTGGGAATTCCTGGTAAAATGAGCTTCAGTATTTTGAGAGCAACCTGTGCAGTCTGCACTAAATCCGGATAACAAGTATTTGCTTTGTATGCAGTGATTCTGATCTGTTCTTTTTTTGTTTGTTTGTTTTCCCCTCCATTCTACTAGGATGTTCAGAGAGAAGAAAAAGAGAAATACAAACAACTCTTGAAACTACTGAAGGACAAATATGCTAAATACCGCCCTACTCCAAAGCCGACAAGCTGCAAGTAATTAATTATAGGAAAACTGAACATTAATTTTTTTTTTTGTAGCCTTTGTACATGGGGAAGTAGAGGGAAAATGCAACTTTTGTACCCTCAGGGCTCTGGACAGCATCCCAGGGCAGGTCTTTGCATAAATGAATCTTTAAAAGCCCTTGAGATGCTCTCCCCTCCCCACATTCGCTTCCTCCCAGTGTAGCATGAATGTTCCATGAAGGTTTGTTAGCTTTTAGGGATATGTTTCTCTCTCAGTAGACTAAAAGGAGGAAATCTCAGTCTTGTGTACAGAACTCCTGTCCTTAAAGCAACCTACAAGAGGTAACTTGTAATTCTGATTCATGTGTACCAGTGATGAGTGTGTTTGGTATCTCTGTAACTGTGTCAAGAGATTGCACAAAGTTAACCACACCAGGAAAAACACAAAAATAATAGAAGCTGTTAACTCAGTGGGATAGTTGCACTTCAAAGCTTTGTGCAAGGGGCCTCACTAGAAGATACTGATGCCAAAATGGTGCTGAAATAGCAACGTGCCTTTCTGCACGGTAAGATAGTAGGAAATGCCATGTGAATGCTGTGAAACATGGATTGTTAGCAATGCTTAGAAAAATCCCAGTCTCTGGGAAACACAGGGCTTCAGATCAGAATAGCATATCGTATTTAAACATTCTGGTGCATGAAAATTATACAGAAAACAGCATTTTGTGTAATTTTAGGTGCATCAGCATTAGTGTTTTAGGTTGGATCAAGCCGCTGCTTTTGGCATCTAATCCTCCAATCATTGGTTATCGTAGTTTGGCACATAGAGCAGACCTGAAGGATGTGAAGGAGATTCCTTTCAGATAATGCCAAACCAGGAGTTGTTTCTGCAGAGCGCATCTAATGCTCTCCAGCTGCTGATGAGCATGTAGCTCCTCTGGTCTGAGGAGGGCAGATCTCAGCTCAGGTGTCCCTGAAATGCTTGTTGTGTGCACGATGTACTCACAGTGACAGTATCACCTTTAATAAATAGGTTGAAAAGGCTCGGTCACAGACTGTGACAAAGAATGCTGCCTTGTCCTATAAAGTACAGATTGCATACAGATTGGTATGTACCAATAACAAATACTGTGCATATGGAAATTCTCATTATTTGTTTTTTTTTCTGCTGCACCGAAGTGTTCAGACTTACTCCAGAGAACCAGAGGTAGTTGCAGATTACCTGGAAGAACAAAATCGCTTAGGGGATGCCTGTCAACATGTAACACTAGAAACTGGTGAGTGACCCTGCTTCATGGCTGCTCTGTTTTATAGCTAGGCTTACAAAATAGAGCATTTTTGTAAGTCTTGAAGCTATATTCTGTGCTAAAAAGTCTGTGTGTAAGGAGATCTAAACCAGCCAGAGCTGGTATAGCTTACATCAGCTCTTAGAACAAAATGAGCTGTCTCTGGAAAGAAAAGGGAGAGCAGGAACAAAAACAGAGATAGTTGTTAGGTGAAATGGCTTTGTAAGTGAAAAGCTTTGTTTAAAATTGTACCTTCACGCCGGTACTGTACCAGAGATGTTCTTAGCTTCTTAGCAGAAGTAACTCCGCACTGTGCAGGTGAAGCCTGTAACATTTGGCCCTTTGTACTGGTGGAGGAGGACAGGTTGGTGTGTATGTACCCTTAGGTTACTTCACTCGGAGTTGTGACAATGTGTTACTTTTTAATCCCCCTTTACATGACTGTATCCATGGTATCAGAGCTTCAACACAAAGCCAGAAAATTGCTTCTTTCCTGGATTAGCACAGCACCTCTCTTTATAACAAGTTAGTTACTATTGTAGATCATCTTTTCTGGTAAGCTGAAGAATGTAATTACTGAAAGTGACTTTAGATCTGGGCTTCAGAGCTCATACACTTTCACATAATATTCAGCAGGCCTGTTTGCCAGAGTTTAAACTTCATAACCTTGTGGTCATTATTGGCAGCGTTGTTGTTAGGGATTTTTTTTTTTGTCTTTTCCTTCACAATCTGAGAGTCATGTTTGCCTGATCCTTATTAAATGCTGACTTCTTTTATTTCTGTTGCTTTTTGGTGCAGATGGCAGCAGCTCGCGCCACTCTCCGGAAAGTGATACAGCCAGGTAGAGTCTTGGTTCCTCTTTGGTTTTGTTCTGTGTGTTCCAGCAGTGACCAGAAAGAGAATAATCGTACTTATCTCAGTGCTGTGGCACAGGAGTAGCTAGCTTGTGGCTCTGGAATTGCTTGCAAGCCAGTCGTGTCTCAGATATAGCTCATACACTAGAGCTGTGCTGTGTGACACGGGGGTTGTGCTGGCATCTTTGCTGGCTATGTCAAGTACTGTGCTGCGGAGAGCAAGCCAGCTGAGGGTGGCAGTGACGGGAGAACCGAGTTGTCCTTCCATTTGCAAGGAATCAGTTTGCACTTGTGGTTTTCCTTCTGCCAAACCATCAATGAGCTGACGTTTCATTTCTTTGAAACAAGGATCCTAAAATATACAAGAATGAGAAACCTTGTAAAACCTGGTGGAACCGAGGCAGGTATTGTAACTTGCAGGATGCCTTGGGTTTGAATACGAGATTAAAAAAGAGGCAGATAACCCACCTGCGTAAATGATTGAGAGGGATTTTGACCAGCAGATTTCTTCTGCGTGAAGCACCTGAGCAGCAGCAGTGTGAGTGCAGAGGGCTCTGTGTTGCTGAAGGAAGCACAGTTTTGGTTGCAGTAAGCACAGCCAGTGAGAGATTTTTGTGTGGCGGTCTGATCTGTGAAAATGCATTCCTTAACCAGAAGATGGGTGTGTAAGAATTACACAGGACAATATTGCTACAGCCTGCTTCTCTCTATTTCCTTTTGCAGGTACTATACACCAGCAGAAAAGGAAGACGAGACAAGAGAAGAGAAACAAGCCAGTGCAGGGGTAAGCTTGTTATTCAGCTTCTTGGGAAAGAAAATACAGCTATTTGCAATCAGAAATTTTTGCACTCTTTACTTGCATATATTGTTGAGTAATGTATTCATCTCACATGCTTTTCTCACGAATGTGGGAGCATTATTTGATGAATGATGCTGTAACAAAGGATTTCCTGCTGCCATTAATTTTGTTTCTGGACTGTTATGAGCACACAGTGCTTTTTTAATTCTTCCCCTTTAGTCTGTTGGGTAAAGCTTCAAAACCATTAGTACACAAACTTAGTTGACCTACAGTGTTGGACTGCAGTATCTTTAGTCCTCTCCAGTTCTGTGGGATAGGAGTAAAATCTTTTTGACTTTAATCTCTGATTGGAACTGAGATTGCTAATAATTTTAACCATAGAAATTAATATTTCAAAATTACTATCTCAATCTCAACTTAATTCCTACATATGGAGGCTTTGCTGAGCTTCTTAATGCTAGTTCAATACAAACTAACTTTCTGTCTCTCTTGCTTCCATTTGGTGCACGGTTTGAATATGGTCGTTAATAAAAGTAACTTTGGAGTTTGCTGGTTGGATGTATATTCAAAATATACTTCCGATTTTATACATGAACAAGACTTTGTTATCCCCTAGCAAACAAATTTGTGCTTGCTTCCTAGCTTCACTTTCTTTTGTCTGATAGAAACAGTGTGGGGATGCATTCTCAGGACAGGTCTCATTTCAGTTGCATCCGGCACCTGTTTTCTCCAGCGGACCATGTGCCCTTGATGTGGAAGAAGAGAAATTCCCGGGATCTGAAGGAACAGTCGAACACTTTCCTCCGCTCACAGAGGTACCATAGTTGTCAGACTGTTGTTCAAATTAGAAAGCTGTAAAACATCCATGGGTAACTCCATTTTTTTTCTCGAGCCTTTTTTTGCTGTGTTAAGAACTTGCATTTCACCAGTTATAGAATGTCCAAAGCTGTGACTTCACAGAGCAAGGGTTGGCAGTAAAGCTGATTTTAAAGGGTTTAATACAATCCACACGCTCCTTTGGTTCTGCTCACGTAAGGGTTTGTGGTCCATGTTTAACAACTGCTCTCCAGAGCAGTATTTGGCTGCACTGATTCCTTGGAGTTGAAGTCCTGCTGATGTAACTGAGCACCTTCTTTTCACTAGTATGTTGTACTGACAAACCTAGTGGACTATTTGCATAGGGAATATCCGTGCTACAACAGTTTCACGCACAACTGAGACTCCTGAGTGCATGGCTCCAGTGTAGGTACCTCACTTCCCTTTGGAGCTTTCCACCTTTAGGTTCTTTTAGGCCCCTGACTTACATACCTTGGTTTGAAAAATGCCTACTGTGGTGGTACTCTTCTTACTCAAGCCTTCACTGAGCAGACCTTGTTTTGGCTGAAAGCTGCCCACAGGTTGGTGTGCTCACAGGTCCTTTCTCATTCAATTGCTTGCTTCAGGACATGGAAAGAGAGGTCATGGCTGCGTTGGGCAAAGGTAGACGGGACGAGATCATGAGCAGTGCTTTCAAACTAAGGATCACCCGTGATGACATCCAGACACTGAGCGAGATTGAGTGGCTAAATGATGAGGTAAAACTGGTTGCAGCACAGTGATGTTCCTGTTCTGGATGTATTTTAAAATGTCCTCCTGTATTTCTTGTATTACACGGATTTCAGAAGTTAGTCTTCTGGAAGCACCACTTCTCTGTTTTTTTTTACTTTTTTTTTTAATTTGGTGAGCGGTGTCTTATTTTCCATCTCACGTTTACTTTCTACCATACAGGTCATTAATTTCTATATGAATCTTCTGATGGAAAGAAGCAAAAAAGAAGGCTATCCAGCAGTCTATGCTTTTAGTACTTTCTTCTATCCCAAACTTCTTTCTGAAGGCTACAGAGCAGTACGAAGATGGACTAGAAACGTGAATCTGTTCAAGCAGGACATCATTTTAGTCCCTATTCACTTGAGAGCACATTGGACATTAGTGGTGAGTCACGCTGGATTTCTTTTTCTTTTTTAATTGAAGGATTAAATGGGTAGAAAGCAAGCAAGCAAGAAATGTCATTCAGTTTTTGTTCTGTTTGCAGAATAGGCTTGTGCAGTGTCTAACTGTTACTTTTCAATAACAGGTCGTAGATGTCAGAAAGAAGACAATCACATACTTTGACTCATTTTCAAAAAAAGGAGACAAGATTTGTGAAAATATATTGTAAGTAACTGCTCGGTCAATGCTTTTATGTTGTGAACTCTGAGAAGGTTTGTAGATTTTTGTATCTGTCACACAACCGGAGGCATCCACTTTTTTTGTAGCTAGGGAACAGAAGCAGTTCTCACATCATCCCCTCCATCAAGGGGAGTGATACATGTCTGGGTTCTGCCAGTTTTCTAGTATGGGCACGTACAAAGCATCACCATGAAGTATGCGATAGCCCCGTGGCACAAACACGGTGCCTTTGGCCAAGCTTTACTCATTGCTAACATTGACTAGAGGAAAGCATTGCAGAAACACCAGCGTGTGTCTGTGAAAGGAAATGTGTTGTCCACAGGAGGCATGACATTCTTCCATGAACTTTCTTAACATACCCTTTTTTTTACCTCAACTAAGCAATGAACTTATGCTTCCATGGAAGTGTCCTGGTGTCTCTGGTCTCATCCCTGATGGATAAGTGCTAGCTCACAGACTGTCACTGTGTGTGCAAACTTAACATTTGAATTGTTCCTCCAAATGCCTTATGGCAGTAAAGATTTGCTGACATTTTATTGTCCTGCCATTCGGCTCCCTGTGGTCCTTCAGCATCTCTTTTTTGTTGGCCTAAAATACAGAGATGAAGAGTTGTTTTGTTTTATTTTAAACAGCCAATACCTGGAAGAAGAAAGCTGGGAGAAACAAAATGTGAAGCTGTCTTCTTCTGAGTGGACTCATCACAGCATGGAGTCACATGTATGTGAGCACTACTGGGATTTGAAATGTGAATCGTAACTCCTCATAACAAATGCCTTAACACTTTCTTAATAAGTCTAAGCTTTGAAGAGCTTCCATAAGCACCTCATGTTTGTCAGGTACCATCTCAGGCTGCAAGGGCGCTAGGAAGCCATGCTGGGATGTGAGGCAGTGCCTCTCCTTGCTGGCTGAATGCTTTGTTTTTCTATTAGTCTGCCATATTAGGGTGGATCTGGCCTTGCGCCTTTTTCACAAGTTGAATTTAAGAATCTGTTTAGCTGTTGTCAGAGAACAGAGGCTTCCAAAAGCAGGTAGGGCTTTGAGATGATTATTCTCCTTTGGAGTGTGAATTCTGGCAGGCAATGAAGAAAAGGGTTGAGCTGATGTCTTTCAACAAATTAATAGCAATAAGCAGCATCTAAAAACTCAGGAGACGTGACACTTGTGCTGCTCACAATGCAAACCAAAAGACACCTTGCAGGGTGGATTGCTGCTACCCCTGCAAGAATTTGGATTATAACATCCAAGCAAAGGAAGCAGAGGGGAGTGAAGATGTGGTTCATTCGGTGTATTCCTTGTGTATGGAAGGTGTAGATGGGTTGTGCTTGTAGGTTTGCAAGTTTAGTGTATTGGTGGTGGTGGGTAACGCATGCTAGCTCCAAACTGCTTTTCTTTGAAGACAGAAAAAAATCTCCACCTTCTTTCCTTTCATTAGGAAATTCCTCAACAATTGAATGGAAGCGACTGCGGAGTTTTTATGTGCAAATACGCAGATTATGTCTCCAGAGACAAACCCATTACCTTCACACAGGTGAGAGAAGTTACTAACAATTGCAGATGAATGCACACATAGAGGAGCTGGGGAGGTCATGCAGCTGTTTATTGTGTCTAGGATGGAAATTTTGTACCTTTCTCCATTTGTGGTATGTAGCACAAGGGCTGGAGTTCCAAGTGGCCTCACTTCTGTACATACAGCTGTATGGTGAATACAGCTGTATTCACCATCCTTAGGTCTGGTGTCTGCTTCTTAGGCAAACCCATGGACTTCCCCTTGGGCAAGATTCTGCTGCCGTTGAGTTTTTGTATCTTCTGGGGAAATCGCTTTAACCCTTAGACTGGTTAAAACATGAGTTATCTTCTGATGTAGTGGCCTTTTACTAAAGAGCTTGTAAGCTGTTGTTTATACTCAAATGAATCTGGTTTTGTTGGGTTTCATCCATGTGGCACCAAAGCGGGTGCGAGACACGACAAGCCATGTTGTACTCACAGTGGCCACATTGACGGTGCTTAAAGTGAACTTGATGTGAAAGAATGCAATATGTATTTTCTGTCTCTTTGTGCTTTGTATTTAATGGATTTTTCTTTTCTTTTCAGGATCACATGCCTTACTTCCGCAAGAGAATGGTGTGGGAAATAATTCACCAGCAGCTGCTGTGAGACATGAACCGTCAGAGGAACACTGTGATCACCTTGCAGTCACTAACTCATATTTTATTATTTTATTAACTTCTGTAATGCCTTAATTGGAAAGGCAGCAAGCACTCAAATGTTCTTCTTTTAGGCTATAAAGTAGTGGTTAATTTTTTTTCTCAATTTTGGAGACAGTAACTCTCTTTGGAATGAGCTAATGCGCCTTGAGTGAAAGTCTGAAAGTTGGCTGTGACTTCGCCAGGGGAATGGTTGAGAAGAAATGGTGTGAACCTCTGTCACTGGGATGGAGGGCTCGCGCTTCGCAGCACACGTGGCCACGCTTATGGACAAATGGGACTCTCAAGTCTGGTGGTAACAGTTGTGGTAGCCAAACTGATCTCCCCAAGGACAATGTGCTTAGCTGCTGTTTCTTCAAGGAGAGTTTTCTTCTGTTTCTGGAATATCTATGATCTACTTGATTCCTAAAACTGGATTTGCGATGACCATAGAAAGGGGAAAAAAAGAGTATTTACAATCTTTTGATTTGTAACAAATCCGTAGTGAAGCCCCTGTAGTTGGGGTGGTTTCGTTTTTGTTTTGTCTGCAGGGATTTATCTAATGTGAAAAGAGAAGTATTTATTTTGTTTGTTTATTAAAGTAAATATGTAATTTATATAAAGAGCCTTACTGGAAAGAAGTTCTACCTGGTCATGAAATAGTGTTGTTTTTCTAAATGAAAAAAGAAATTGAGGTGTCAGAGTGGTTTTTGCTTACTTATGTATGTGAGGAAGAGGACTCTAGCTAGGGTGATTATCAGAGCACAGAAGCCTCTTGGCAATACTCATGAAATCCTGAAGGAGACATGAGAATGTCTTACTGAGTCCAGTTGGTTTTGGTTGGTTGCTTGTGTCCTGCTGAGCTTGTGCTCTAAGTCTGGGGTCTTTCAGTTCCCCGTGTACTATTGTGGAAGGGAGGCTGTTGCATAGCTGGCATGCAGGTTGCCTGTTGGAATGGTTGTATCAGGAACCACACCAGACTGTTTCTGTGAGACGGCTCCTGACCAGTGACAAGGTGTTTCCTCAACTCGGGGGTAAAGATGCTGGTATTTGGGGTTGTTCCCTCTGTGCTCGTGCGAACGATCTGCTTTCAGGCTGCTGCATGCCAGCAGGGCTGCTCTCCTGGGGGAGCTGCTAAGTGGGTTTATCTGTGCTGTGGCCAGGAGCTGGATCGGTCTTTCCTTCCAAACTGATTAGCTTAATCCATCACAAATCAGAGGAGTTCCCTGAAGAGGCAGCTATTACAAAGACAATCTGTTGCATTTTGTCCTTACATGAGATACTTAATCTTCTGTGGATTCCCTGAGGACATGGGGGATTTTAGCTGTTGGTTACTGTTAGGACCCAGTAGCTGACTGCTTGGAGTATCCCTTTCCAGTTTGCCTGTGGATTGTTGCCCTTATGTCCCTGTAAGATGCTGTAAGAACATCCTCTGGTGAGAAATCATCTCTTAAATCTGTGCTGCCTCGAGAGCATGCCTGGAGCCTGTGATGCAGCATTAGTCACGCCGAGCGCTCCCTGGGTGGGGAGGGGGAGGGAGAGGGGGCTGCTCTCATCCTGCCCTGAGCTCTGCTGATGCCGTCAGCTGTGTGGTGACGTGGTCCTTACTCGCAGGGAGGACCTCGGGGGGGCTCAGCCCATGCGTCAGGATGAAACCCATTGCTGAGGTTAGCATGGGTCATCTGTCGGGGTGGGAGCAGTCATTGCTGGCTGGGGGCGAGGGGACAGATCAGGGGATCGCTGCTGCAACACGAGGATGGAGGCGGAGGGGAGGACTTCTTGGTTCCTATGCATCTACAAAGCATGTGGGCACAAGCACCCTGCCTTGCTCTTTGGAGCTGCTGGTGATGGGTGTACGAGAGGGAAGGAGCCCAGTCCAGGGTCTGTGCCGTAGCGCTGCGAGTTGGGGTTTCTCTTTTTGGCACCAGCTTTGCGAACTGGAAAGGCACAGCAGTGGTTTTAGTGCAAGGAGAGGGGGCTTAACAATGATGACATCTCCAGAAGTTTGTAAAACTGCTGCCAACACCTGGAACCCCTCCAGAGAAAGAGCCCACTTGGGATGTGAAATTTGGCCCTGGTGAGGCTGGGGTGTGGGAGGTTGGGCTTCACCCAAGCCCATTGGGTCAACTTCCAGCCCCAAGGCCAGCCCCAAAGACACTGCACACTGGAGACGGTGGCAGAGGCTGAGACAGGGACACCGCACCTCTTCTCTTTGGCCATCAAGGGCTCCGTGTGGCTGGATTTACAACAAACGCCCCCAAGTCCCCAGCCGCAGCCCTGCTGTCTGCCTGCCCCTTCCCCACCCAGGGCCTGTGCGCCCACCCTGTGCTCAGCATGGCCACAGCCACCAAAAGGCACTGGAAAGAAAGCAACACAGAGCAAGCTCAGGCTCTTGTTAGCTGGATATATTTTGTTTTTTCATTGCCATTGGCTTTTTTCACAGAACACTTTGCAGCAGACAAAAACTGGCATTGCAGTCTGTTGGTACATCGCTGGCATGGGCTCAGCCTTCAGCACCTCGCCGGGCCTGGGTGGTCGGCCTTGGTCCTTTCTCTTGCCGCTTGGCTTTCATCGCCTTTTGTTATTTATTTTTTTTCCCCTTTACCTTTTTTTTTTTTTGGTGCTTTTTACTTTTTTCCTCCCTTTTTAACATTTCTCAAAGCTTTCTCTGAAGGAACGGCCACTGGCTCTCGGCTAGCAGGAGACTACAGAAGAGCTCTCGGACGCGTGGGTTGGTTTCCTCCTCCCGCCTCGCAGCTGACTTGGTCAAGATAGTTTTCCAACTTGTTTTTATTACAAAAATAAAAAAATGCTCCAACTATCAGTTTTACAAGGCATACAAAAAATCTCTAAAAGGGAAACACAAGCGCAAGGTGCTGAGGTACGAAAACCTGAGGTAGTTGTTTGTGTGTGTGTGTGTGTGTGTGTATGCGTGTTGTGTTCTTGTAGAAACTTCTGCAAGGTCTTTTTCTTTCTTCAAGCCCTGGGCCAACAATGTTTTGAAAATATGTATTTTTCCCCTTGTTTCTCCCTACAATATGAAGAAAAAAAAAAAAGGGATTTATCCCCCAGAAGAGCCCTGGGGTGTTTGTTCTCTGTGGGCTGACCATGGGGCAGGCTGGTTTTGGGGTGCTAACGTTGAGCACAGCTTTGCTGGGCGGTGATGGAGACAAACAGACGGACAGAAGGAAAGGGGTGGGGGGCAGAACAGATGCAAAACCCAGTTTTGGACTTCGTGAAGCAGAGAGGAGAGGGCGTGTGAAAGGGAGAGGTTTCTCCGGTAGGAGATGGTATCCCTTCTGTTGGCTCATACAGGCAATCCCCATGGCACTGCTCTCACAGCCCTTAGGAAAACTGCT
Source organism: Numida meleagris (assembly GCF_002078875.1). Classification (NCBI taxonomy): domain Eukaryota; kingdom Metazoa; phylum Chordata; class Aves; order Galliformes; family Numididae; genus Numida; species Numida meleagris. Next base: position 20,258,030 of record NC_034412.1, on the reverse strand, counting down.
CATTAACACTTGTTTAATTGTTGTTGTTCCTGCTGGCAATCCTACAACTCTGTGCTACTGTGCATTAGAGAACCACTGGACTAGCTCCTTTCCTTAAGCCTAGAAAAGCCTGCTTTGACTAAAAACAAACATCCCACCCCTCTGACATTAAAAAACAAAAACAAGGAAAAAATTAAAAAAAAAATTATTACAAAAAAATTAAAAACCCGGCGTTAGTTTTGTTATTGATATATTAATTCTAAAATATATTACCGGCACAGACACTGGGTGCCTGATGGGATCCCCTGGCCACACCTGGCCAGGGACTGGTTGCAAAACGGGGCGTTTGAGGGAAATAATAAAAATTAGAAAAAGAACAAACAAAACAACAAAATCCCAAACCCCTCTGCCTATGTTAGTCCAACTAAAGGGATAGCGTCGGGAATCAAGTCAGGTGGAGGCTGTGGGATGGAGAGGCCGGGCGCTGCGGGGTGCAGGAGGCTGTCCCCACACTGTCCCTGCGCCCCGGGGCGCTCTTTGGTTGCTCCCTACCCGTGCAGGCAGGGGTACATTCATCAGCGGCGCTGTGCGGGAGCCTCACTTGCTGTGCTGCGAGGCAGGGGCTCCCTGAGCGTGTTTCTGCTCCTGATGCTTCACCTGCTGGACGATTTCCCTGATCTTGCGCTGTGCAGTCTGGGGAGAAAGTGAGAGGCGGCAGTCAGGGGAGTCCAGAGTGCCCAAATGCGTGCTTTATCTAGATGGAGCCTATCTTGAATTTCAGCACTAGCACCACTGGGGAGAGCTGCTGAGACACCAAGAGTGCCTCCCGGAGCCATTGGAAAAACGATGCTTGCTTAGGGCTGTCCTCGGGGCAGGCATCTGGAGACTGAACCTGGGGACATGACAGAAGGTGCAGCAAAAGCCTCACCTGGCTGGCAAAGAAATGCCCAACGATCTTAACGATGACCTCCTCGTTCTCGTCCGGGGTTTGGTCTCTGGGCACGATGACTTCCGCGCTCGTTAAGTTCTGCAGCTCATTCACCTGCAGCAGAAGGCAGAGCCCGCGTTGCCGGGACAGCCGTCCTCAGGAGGACCCAGCCCTACTGCCGTGCCTGCCGTACCGTTTTGCCACCTTTGCCTATCACGCGGCCAGCTGCAAAGGAAGGCACCTTGATGTGGGCTTCAAGCTTCACCTCTTCTTTCGGGTTGAAGAAGTTCTCTTCTTTCAGCTTCCCAAATATTCGCCCCTGGGCCTGTGGGAGGGTGATGTGAAATGTAGGAAAACAGCAGCCCACACCCCAGCACCAACAAGCAGCAACCCCCAGCACACTGGGCCCTTAAGTTGCGCTCCCATTCCCAGCACTGAGCCCACCTTGAACTGTGCCTCGGGTGGCCCTGTGATGATGACCATCCGCTCGCTGGCATCGGGACCTTCTGCTGGGGCGATCTGCAAAATGGGGGGGACAGGAGCATGTAAGCAGGCCCTGCTTTGACAAGAACCACCTGGGAGGCGCTGTCCCCAGCTCTCCATGGGGGTGCCCGGGCTTGCAGATGCTACCTAAACCCCTCGTCCCCTCCAAGGAGGGGATGAACCACTGGCACTTCTGGTGCACATCCAGCCACTGCCATCCATGTGCCTGGAGAACATCATGGTGCTGCGGCATCCCCTGGGCATGGGGATCCATGCAGAGAGCTGCAAGGATAGGACCACCACTCCATGGTGGGCACCTCCTCCTTGGGGAGCCTCTTCCTCCCCAGCAGGAGAAAGCCAGGCATGAGGCTGCTGCTCACCTTGATGGAGGCCCCTGCGAAGCGTGCCAGCTGCTTGATGTGCTGCCCCTTCTTCCCAATGATGGCCCCCACCGCCTGCGTCGGGATGAACAAGTTCACAACCTCCTGCTCTGGGAGCTGCTAGGGAGAGCAAGGGTTTATCCTTAACTCATGTGTTTTTCCATTTGCCACCCCCGATAACTGAAGCTGGGTGGCACATGACCCCCAGAGTCATCCCAGCCAGACCCTCCCAAGCAGGAGCACGGTGCTCTGCGGGGACAAGCGCTGCCCTGGGGACAGCAGAGAGGGACCCGTGCGGATGCAGGAGCACTTACGGGATGCTGATGTGGGAAGGCGCCAAGCGGGGAGGCTCCGTACAGCCCTGAGAGGTACGCCGAGGAGCTCTGCAGGGGGACAGAGAGCAGTGTCAGGGACGTCCCCAAACCCCGTGGCAGGGACATGGGGATGTCCCTCAGTCCACAAACCAACACTAAAACAACACGGTGACCAGCGGTGGTCCCCAGTGAAGACTGGATGACAACTGAATCCATGACCATTTCCCTTCTCCAGTGCCGGAAGAGAAAAAGCAAAGGTCGCAACAAGCTTGTGCTTCAGCCAATGGCATCATCTCCTGCACCACAGAACCCTGCCAGCCCCAGGGGAACAGGGAGCTCAGCACCTCCCTATTTCCCCCTTGCACCGTGAGCCTCCTTCCCTGTGCTCCACACACCACACTTCTCCAAAGCTCACGGTTTGAGCTCCAGTCACCATGGTCACCACTCTGACACTGACATGGATGCAACATTAGGAAAGCAATTCTGATTTCCTCTCAGAAAGAGCAGTGAGGCACTGCCACAGGCTCCCACGGAGGTAAGGGAGTCACCATCCTTGGAGGCGTTCCAGAGCCATGGAGATGTGGCACTGAGGTACACAGTCAGTGGGCACGGTGGGGTGGACTGGGATTGGGCCTGATGATCTTGTGTCTTTTCCAACTGTAATGATTTCTATGATTCCATTCAACACAGAGGGTATTTGGGAGCAAGGAACTGCCTGGGAGCCAACTCACTACTTCACGGTGCCTTGCTCCTTGTTTTGCTTTACGAAGCAAAGTCCTGGCTTGGGAAAGACCACGTGAAGTTTGGGTAAAGGAGCCCAGCAGCCTGCCTGGAAGGAGAACTGAAAGCTACCCCTCAGCCAACAAGCAAGAAATGCTGATGCCAAATTAGACGCTCCAACCTGCATTTCCCAAAGGTGCCAACCTGTATTTCCCATCCTCCCTGGAGAGACACATGGACAGACAGACTGACCAAGCACCCCATGGACACAAAGTGCGCTGAGATGCCTCCTGTGCTACTCCAGAGGCTGAAAGCAGGAAGGGAACAAAGAGGCTACCTTTGCTTTTAACCTGCTCCAATGCTCATTTGCTGTGAATTTAGCTACACCCAAGGGACAGAGACTTCTCTGGCTGTCACCACACATGGCCACAAGCCCCAGGGTCACGCTCAGCCGCCTCGCCGCACCACAAGCCCAACACAGGCTCAGCACTCACCGTTCTCCTCCTGCCACTCTGCTGCTGGCGTTGCCAGAAAAAAAAAAACAGTACAAAAGTAAATTAACACATGGCAAGGCATCCTCCCTGCATTTAAAGCATCTTAGCAGAGACACAGAAAGAGATATGGACAGGGAGCTGGGCTGGCTTCGCAGGTCTGCACCCTATTCCCTGGTCACCCTACAGGTGCTGAGGGACAGGAGGATGTTCTCTACCACTGAAGGGGCCTGGTGTCCTCCCTGCCCACCATCCTCATGGGATTTTGGCTTCCACGTGTCCCGGTGCGCGCCCGTGCAGCTCAGCATGGACACATGCAGGTGTAACACTACAATGTGATGGAAAGTACAGTGATAATAGTGGGGTGGCAAAGTCTTTGGCTACAAGAAGTGAGGATGAGCCCAAATGCAGCAGCCACGAATGCAGAAATGAAGGAGAAAGCTGCTTACCCTTGGAAGGCCTCAGGTAGGCAGCGATCTCCAGTGAGATCCCCTCACCTCCACTGCCAACCCTTAAATGAGGTCTGGGAAGGGGTGGATCTTGGCTCCACCCTTCTGGTCACTCAGGTACACTGAATGCACCTGAGCTCCCCTGGGTTGGCCCTGCCTTCCCACCGGGTGCTCAATCACTGGTTCAGGCTGTGACTTAGCATTTCTGCTACAGTAGGCAACACAGCCCAGGCACTCAAACACATCTACATATATATCCTTCCTAAGGTTGTACCTGCATTTACCAGTTACAAGACTCCTGGAAAAGTCAGAAGCACCTGTGTCATGTCAAGAAGAAGAGTTTCTAGTGGTGTTTCTCTCTGAAGATATGCCCTCAGCAAGCACAACCCTCCACGTGATGGCAGCAATGCCTGTGGGTCCTGCCACAGTTCAGCCCCTCTCAGGAGGTGGTGTGCCCACATCTGCAAGGCACCACCTGGCCACGACACACAGGGAGTGGATAGTGCGGGTAAAAAGCAGAGAACCACCTTCAACACATGGCACATCCAAGGCAGAGGTGAGACCAAGTTCAACGCAACATCAGGATGCAGCTCATCTACCCAGGGAGCTAAACCCGAAGTGGGACAAGCCATGGGCATTCACCATCCTCTCCACCTTGGGATGAGCATCTTCCCAAAACAGCCAAGAGCTGGAGCTCTTGCTCAAGGCTCCCATGCCATGGCTCCCACAGCTGTAGCATCAACCCAACCTCAAGAGCTATGAGGGCTCCCACAAATGAGTCCCCTCACCCCAAATTCTCATGCACTTACTGTGAAAGGGTGGTAAGGGGTGGCTGCGGCAGCGCCTCGAGCCCCCACTGAGGATGGGAGCATGGACAGCCCTGTTGAGAAGATCCCCAAAGCGCTAAGGTTCAGTCCTGGGATCAGGTTGGCCTGCTGCTAGAAAAGTAAAGACACACAGAGATGGGTAAATAGTTGAATGGGCTCTTGAGGGTTTTTAGCAGATAGCACAGCCCTGTCCATAAACAGATGGTCCCCCCAGCTCCATTTTTTTCTGGTTGCCTCAGCAGTGGCTCTGAAGCAGTGGGATGTCAGAGGGGTGGGCTGGGAGCTTACATTGACGGCCACAATGTCATTCTCATAGGCTTCTCGCAGCTTCTTCATGATCTCCACTTCAGCATTAGAGCACGCCTCTGTGCTGCCCTTCACCGTGATGGTCCTCTCAGGGTTATAAATAGTTAAATCCTGCAAACTGGCCCACATTCAGACAGAACAGGAGATGCTGTTACATTTCATGACAAAAAGAATGGAAAACTATCAAAGCAGAGAACAGGATCACCCTCAGGGCAGCGCGGGACTGGGTGCCATGCTCCTCCCCAGTTCCATCACCCATCCTTGATGGGGAATATGCATGGGAGGATGTGGCTGCATGGTTCAATGGCGTCTTGGTTTTGGGGGGAACCACCTGGTGTTTGCCAGCACTTACGGCGAAATGGTGATCTTCGTGCCAGTGTCCTGCTCGATCTTCTTGAGGTTCCGGCCCTCCTTGCCAATCAGCCTCCCCACCAGGCTGTTATGTGCTAGGATTTTCAAGGGGATCTCTTCCGCTCTAAAATATGGAAAAAAAACAAGATCTCAAGGCCCAGTCAGCCCAGAGACCCTTCTCTGGCAAAGGGCAGCAGCAACCCGTGGAAGGAACAGAACACCACTGCATCTCACTGCATTTCCTCAGCTTCTGGGGAACAGGAGCTCGGAGACTTCTCAAATGTGATGGCACTTCTGTATTTCACGTGGTTTAGAATCATAGAATTGTGTGAGTTGGAACAGTTTTGCTCTCGAAGTTCACCTACATGCTTCCCAGAACTGCTTGAGCTTTTGCACGCCATGGCACTGCCCAGCAAACCCACTGACACAACATGACTCAGTCAGGGGCACTTACAATTTGGTTTCATCAGCTTCCTTCTGCATGATATCGAGAATCATGCGACACGCCTCAGAGCAGCCCTCTGGTGTGGCATGGATGGTGATGGGCTTCTCAGCAGCGCCAGCATTCTCCTTTCGATGGATGTCAACCCTATGGTGAAAAAACCAGCAGAGAGAAGGCCCTGAGACAAGGCTGGTGTTGCAAGAAGGTACTTGAGAGTACAATATTCAGCTCGCTATACACAAACTGACTCATTTCAACACCTGATCCATCTCTGGGCAAAGTTGATGTACATGTACTGCCCCCTGGAAGCAGTGTTTTGCTTCCACTGGCTTAGATTGCATCTGGCCTGCGTGTGCCTCTGCCATCTGCCTGGGAACAGCGGGATGTCAACCCCCATCCAACAACACACCAAGATGGGGAACAGACCTCTGCTGGAAAGAGCCCTCAGCAGCCAGCTCTGTCCCAGCAGCTCACCCTGCTGGAGCAGGGAACAGCTCACAGCCCTCTGGCCAACCTCAATCTCTCTCTGCACAACTCCTGAGGCTGTGCAACACCACCACGTCCTCCCTGACAGAGGGACGACTTACCCGTGGTTTCCATGGACTGGAGTCGCACGTGCACGTTAACAACAGCGCTTGTACTCACGCCCTTCCATGTGAGACCAGAAAGCTTTCCCCTGTGCACCGGCCGAGCCTGTGCTCTATCTCCTTGCTCCTCCCTCGGCAGGCGGCAGGAAGGAGGCACAGGCCTCACCGTGCCTGGTAAGGGCCCTGAGAGAGAGGAGAGAGGAAAGCAGGGTAGAAGACTCCCGGGCACGAACCACACATCTTGAAGAACAGTCTTCCTCCTTCTCCACTGCACTGTGGTCCCACTGGAGGGTAACTCGGTGCAGCCATCTTGCCACTGGCTGTGCAGCCACCATCTTGCAGCCAGCCCCAATCTCCTCAGAAGGTGCCATACTCACTGTTAAGCAAATGTTACCAGTGTCACAGGTTCAGCTTTGTCATGGTGCTCGCTGGCAACTGCCAAGTTCTTGCTTTCCTAAGAGGTCCACGTCCCAACCAGGACTGTTCGCTGGTGCTGCAGGGCAAGCAAAGCCAAGGGTTGTGGAGCAAAGGGTGTCCCCCAGCACAACGCCTGGGTGATGGGGGGTCATGGCGGGTTTACATGGGTCATCTCCTCCAGGAGCCCACCAGCCAGCGCACGGGACCACGAAGGCTTCATCTACAGGGAGGGGGAGCAGCTAGGCAACCTTCCCTGGGCTAAAGGACCAGACTCCAGAAGCCTCAAATGGAACCTGGTGGTGGTCTCAGTCAAGCAATGAAGAGGAAAAAGAGTCTGATGGCTTGGCAGGCTGCGTCGCTTCAGCAGATCTCCTACAGGTCCAGTTAGAACTTCTCAACAAGGACACAGGTCCTGCTTGGACCATCCATAGAAGCTCTGGTTGATGCTGTCTCTGCTTCAGTTGTGCCTATGTTGCACAGTAACCAAGCTGCTTGCTGTCATTTGCACACGACACCTTCCAAGCTGCCCCAGACTGTGGAGCTCCATAAGGTTGACTTGCAGGACTTATTCCTTCAGAGGCCCGAGGCAGAGCTTGGCCAGCATGGGGACATCCCCTGCTAGCCCGTGACACAGCAGGGGTGGCAAAGGGATCACAAAGTGCCACCAGAGGGGACGACAGGTCCATGCTTCAGCATAGTGCTGCTGTGTCACACTGGCTTGGTGTGACAGCTGGGGGGTAACAAGGAAGAATCTGTGGCCACCACAGAGAGAATGGAGCTGGGCACCTTCTTGACTCCACAGGCAGCTGAGGTTGGTGGAGCTGGGGCACGTAGCTGTGCCTTGATACTGAAGAGGGGCTGAGGGCCACGAATGAGCTGGGTGGAGGCTCCAAAACAATGAGAATTCAAGAGAAACAAGGGCCAGGTTTCCTGCTGGCCTGCAATCCATCACAAAGGTGTATGTGTGAGAATGAGCTCAGTCTGCTAAGAAGAGATGGAACACCAGGAAGGAGCTGCTGCATCCAGGTATGTCCTCCCCACAGAGCCGGAGGGCTCCAGGCATCCCAGCACATCCCAGTGCTGTTGGTGCACAGGTCCAGTCCAGTGGGAGGACAGAGAAGGAGACAGCCATGGAAGAGGATGGCTCAGCCTGAGGTTGTCCCTAGAGCTCAGGAAGCACCTCTGGCCACTGCTGAGCACAGAAGCAGGCGTGGGAAGCCTACACCTCTGCAGCAGAAACTGCCCATACAGCACTGTTTCGGGGCAGAAAACAGGGCTTGCAGAGGAAAACTTTCCAGTCTCAGGTGGCAAGGGTGAGGGCACACCCACTGCCAAACACACCCAAGGACTCACCTGGAGAAGAAGGGCTGCGATTGGCCCAAACATGGCGCACGTTGCAGCTGGGAGGGCAGAAGGTGCCTTCACAGCTACGAAGTGGCCACGCTCCCCTCCTCACGTTGCTGCCCCCCTCCATACAAACCTCCTTTTGTCAACCAGGACACCTCTAAAACCCAGCGCCCATGAGCTCTGGGAGGAGGGGATGGTGACAAACGAGACGAGCAGAGCTCGAGCTCCGAGTTCAGCCCAAGGGACGCATGCACGCAGATCTTCAAACATTTCTCTTACCCAGGCTGGAGGTTAACTTTTCATACCAGAAAAGGCAGGATGGGCACCAGTCTTTGCCTGTTGCTGGCAGGAGCGAGCACCAGCAAAGAGAGCATCCTCCTGAGCTATGCTGAGCACTATGCTACTCTGCTCTGCAGACCATGGGGCCACACATGCTGGAGACCGTATTACAGGGATCTGCAGTGGTCAGGGTGTTTTGGAGACACCTGAGCACCAGCTGTGGCAGGAAGGAATTTGGCTCAAGCAGATGCACTATTAAGGTTTAAATAATTTCCTCTAAAAGCTTCTCTGAGAAATAAGACGCCCTGGAGGATGTTCTGGTACAGGAGGCTCATGTCCTGTGGGATCAGCAGGTTCAGGATGATGAACATGGGAGAAGACAGCTTTGGGTTAAACACAAACAAATCTGGGCAGGAACAAAGCGTGCAGGAAAACCATGCAATCAGTGTAAACATCAACATGAGAAACATGGAGAACTTCAACAAGACAGTCCTTTTGTTGCCTTTTTTTCTTCAGAAACACAAAACATCAGATTGCGGAAAAAAAGGCTTCAAATCACTATGAAAAGCCTAACCTTCACGCAACGCTTGCGCAGCAGCCCGTTTACCCCTATCTGACATCTCTAGTCATTATAGAGCACTGATAAGGAGCAAATCCCATGGGTAAAAAGTCGCCATCTCTAGGATCCCCATTTTATCACCAGATTTGACTATTTTCTCCCAAGGTTTGTCCCAGGCTATGTTCTCAGGGCAAGAGCTCTGTGACCCAAGTGATGCTGGCTGGCTGACTGCAGCGAGTGCATCCATCTCGGGGCTGGCACTCTGGCTGGCAGTGCTCTCCTGCTTTGTAAAGCACCAAGCTTTAAAATCCCCATTTCTGTCTGTTTATAGTACGCGTTCCCCTCTGAGAGCCCTACTGGAAGCAGAATCCCCCCAGGCCAGCAAGGATGAATTTGAGATGTGGGGTTGACCTGGCCAACCCCATGGGACTCCACGGCAATGGGACAAGCTCACTGCCCCCTACTGAAGCTACACCCCAAAAATACATTTGCCAACAGCTGAAAGCAAGGGGACCTACAGAGTCCTGTGGAAAGAAAGAAAACCATTTGAGGTACTTACTTGGACTGGGTTTGCTTAGTTAGGTTCTTTATGGTCAAGCCCTCCTTTCCTATGATCGCACCAACAAACTGCGTGGGCACCAGCATCCGCAGTGGGAAATCGAGCTGTTTGGGCTGCGAGGAGCCCCCTGGGGAGGAGCCCTGCTCCCTGGAAGCGTGGCCCCCGCGGCGGGATCGCTGAGGGGGCGGAGGGGAGCTCACCTCTTCGTCCGGGATGTAGGAAACCTTGAAGGAATAGCTCTCAAGCTGGTGGCCGCTGAGCTTCTCAATTGCTCTGTAAGGCAGAGAGAGAAGGGGATGATAAGGGGATGCCTTCCAGAAGTTGGTCAGATGTATCTCATGGCTCCAGGAAGCAGGAGCAGGGTTTCTGCCAATTTGGGTCCCCAACTTGACTTGTCCCCAGACGCCAAGAGGTACAGGTAGGACTCCCACCACCACAGTGGTTCTTCAGCACCTCTCCCACACCTTCCTCTCAATATTCCTCCTTCCCAGCCACTCAGCCTGGTCATACTGGTGGTAACATAGCGCATTCCCAGTTCAGGTCTGGACTTCCAACCTGGGAAAACAACTCTTTGATGGACTGCTCATATGACCTGATACCCACAGAGACCTGCAGGCTCGTAGGAAAGATAGGGTGTGGAACGCACTGCAAGTGGACACAGCTGAGAGCTGCTTGGGGACAGGAGAAGGCACACTGGGGACAAGCACAGGGCCATGGGGCAGCCCTGTCTTGTCTTGAAGGTCCACAGTGAGGGCAGTGGGGGCTGGGACCACCCCAGGTCTGCTTTCCCTCGATGCTGAAGGGCTACAGCTCTCCATGGGAAGTGCCACAGTAATGAAGACAAAGCCTGTCCTCATCACATGGAGACGCATTAGCCTCCATCCGCTCATTGGCTCACGGAAAGAAGCAAATGTGGCTGATGGGGCAAATCCTTGGCCATGCATGGTACTTCACCACATTTCCAGGACAGAAAGAAAATACAGACAAAAGGGAAAAAAAAAACAACCAAAAAAACCACTTACACTTTTGCTTCTTCTTTTGTTGCATATGTGACGTTGACAACTGCTGTTTCTGTGTCTGTGTTAACTGGGGGAAAAGCAAGACAGGGAGCGTCAGAGCACAGCACAAGATGGCTGGCACTACCACTCCATCCACTGGTACCCCATGTTTGCAGCAGAAGGCAAACCACTTCCTAATCACTGGGAAAACCACATTTAGATTTGCTAAAAGTGGCTCTTCCAGCACAGGCTGTGCTTGGGATCAGTGCTAAGGCTTTTTCACAGATGGGGACCACGCTGAGAAGAGAACCATGGAATCATGGAGCATCCTGAGTGGGAAGGGACCCATGGGGATCAATAAGCCCAGCTCCTAGCTCCATGCAGGACCACCCAAAATCCAAACCCTATGTCTGAGGACAGAAATGCCGAACCACCTTACCTTGCTCTACATTCTCCACTGTCCCGTACTGAGCCAAGAGGCCATCCAGCACCTGGGGAGAGAGCACTGAGTGGGAAGTGCGGGGCAGGAGCCAGCCCTGCTCAGATCCCACTCCAACCCCAACCTCTTCCCAAAGTCAGTTTTGGGATGAGCCATTTCCAGAAGGACTCCTCTGCTCCTCAGGGCCGTTTCCAAGCCATCTCCACCCAAAAGCTCCACCACCTTCACCCACCCACACCCCATTACCCCAGAGTGACCAGAGGAGGGCAACAGGAGGGAGCAGAGCCCAGCCCACCCCACCTCCCAGTTGGGATTTCTGGAAGGTAAACCGAAGACCACACGCGGACCAGTTCTATGGGCGCTTTGAGGGGGCACAGAGTGAGCGCGACGCTTCTCACCTCCCACTGCAGGTGTGGGGGGATGTTTCGGATCTGGATCTTTCTGCTCCTGCAAAGAGAAAGCCCCGAGTTGTGGTGGCGGGCAGGCAGCCGTACGGGGGGCTTTCTGGGAAGGAGACAGCGAGAGCCCACCAGAGTATCCTGCTGCCCAGACAGCCTCAGGGACAGCCCCAAGCCCAGCCCTAGCCACCTCCTGCAGGGCCCGAAGCTGCCTCAGGAAAGCTCCATCCCCACACAGCTGAAGTGTTTCCAAGGAAACCTCTCGACACGGCCTCCGCGCACCACAGCAGTGCAGGATGCAGGCACACATCTGCCCATGCTGCCCAGCTGCCGCTGCCACACAACCTCACGTCCCTGCACTCCTCCCTCCAGGACCCCTGCACCTCACCACTGTGTTTTAACATATGTTATTTTTCCCCTTTTTGCTGCTATTTTCAGCCCTGAGTGTCTCATGGAGCCGCCTTTCTCTGTGGCTGCACAAGTGCTCAGCCCTGTGCAGGGAATCTGCAGCCTGCTGTGGGGGGCCCCCAGCAGCCAGAGGTTTTGCAAAGCTTTGCCCTTGCTTGGGACAAGCTCCAGGTGGAGGCACGCTGGGGATGCGATGCTTTGGGTCACTCTTCCCAAAATACTTTCGCAAAACACCAGTAATGCACAGCCCCCGTTTGTGACCCTCTCTGTGCTGCACGTCTCTCCAAAGGGGGCTCTGCCAATAAAAGAAATAGAGCCCTAAAAGACATGGGGAAGCCAGAGCTGAAGAACACACGGTCTGCTGCGGCAGTACCAAACTCTGATCCCTCCAGTGGCCACGACTCCTGTCCCAGCTATCACCAGGAGGATTTCAGAGTTGGGTGCACAGCTGTAAGATCCTTGCATGGCAAGGAGCAAGATTCATCCCATCCCTTCCCACTACACCCAATACCACCCCACTCAACCCCACCCCATCCCACGTCCCATCCTATCCCACTCCATCAACCTTACTGCATCCCACCCATCCTATCCTTCTCAATCCATCCGTTCCTACTCCCATCCTGCTTCATCCCACTCTACCCCATCCCATTACACTCATCCTGTCCCACAGCATCCCACCCATCCCATTCTACCGCACATATTCCATCTCATCCCACCCATCCTGTCTCAGTCCACCCATCCTCCTGCATCCCATCACACTCATCCTGTGCCGCAGCATCCCGCCTGCCCCACTGCCCCACCTCAACACATCTCATCCTGATTCATCCCACCCACGGAATCACAGAATCATAGAGGTTGGAAGGGACCTCTGGAGATCATTTAGTCCAACCCCATGCTAAAACAGGTTCCCTACAGTAAATTACACCCCACCCCACCCCATCCCACTATTACTATTACTGAGAGTTTTTACACCAGTCCCCTGCTTGAAGCAGTGCTGGACCATGCATGGCCATCACCATGGACCTAGGGTTAATTTATTAATGATCATAATTAGTTTTACTAATTCCCATCTCTGGGAGCACCACAGGCTAATTTTAGCCCCCTCTAACTCCAACAGCAGACCCCACGATGAGCACAACTGTGCCCCATCTGCTTGGCAGCAGGCTGGGAAGAATTAATTACAATAATACACATCATCACTAACAACTGTTTAAGGATGAGCACCCGACGAGCACCACCAGCCCCCCAGCAGCGAGCTGCCCTCAGCTTGGGGGAATGGGTAAACCCTTTGCGTGGGCACAAGAGCAAAGCCTGCCCATTTCCCACAGCTTTGCTCAAACAAATTACAAACACACGAGGAGAAATAAAAAACAACGAACCACGCAAACGCCAGCATCAGGTGCTAAAGCCATGGGCACTCAGGGTGACACCCACCTGCGTTGTCCCCAGACACTGGGATCTGCTGGTCCCCCAGCTCCTGCTCGGGGGCTCCCCTTCGGATGTGGGGTTTGCATGGGGAGGGGCATGGCGGTGCTGCCCCACATCCACCAGCACAGTGCCTGGGGCTGTGCCTGACGCTCTGAAGGCATTAAGGTCCCCCTGCACACGTGACAGCGCAGCCCCAGGGACGCATTAGCGCGGGGCTGAGCACGGCGGTGTCCATCTGCCGTGGTTTTTCCAGATTAAAGGGCAGGGGGGGGAAGGAAAAAGAAAACAAACCCACACCCTCCATGTTATCTCTTTCCTCCATGGCGTTTTTTTCCCAGCCCCAACGCCAGAGGTGGCTGTGGCCATGTGCTGTGCCCTGGGGAGGGATGGTGGCACTGGGAGCCCTGGGCTGGGCACAGCAGTGGGAACAGAACCCACTGGCACAACGCAGGACTCTGCAGCCTAAGTCCTGCACCACGAAAAAGACGGAATATTGCACAAGAACACCGCACCAGGATCAGTGTGTGGGCCCCCAGTGCAGCATCACCTCCGATTCGCTCTGAATTCCATTTTGAACACAAAGCAAAGCTATTCATACCCAAACGAACCGAAAATCAAGTTTTTTTCTGCCCTGGATTTACGGCTGGCAGCACGCTGTCCTGTTCCCAGCACGTGCGTGGTGCTGCTCAAGGCTCTGCCCGCAAAGCTCTGCCCCAAAGGGACACTGCAGCCACCTCCAAGCAGTGACAGCGGCAATGGGGGGTCGGGGGGGATGGAGCCCAAGCTGTGCCCTGCGCCGGCGGGAAACAACATGGGAAAAATAATCCACCATCCAGAAGGTGCTGCAGCGCAAAAAGGACGGAAAAATAAAGTAAAATAAAACAGAATAAAATGGAAATAAAGATCAGGGGCTCCCCGGGGTTTCCAGCAACCCCCAGCACGGAGCCCCTTGCCCCCACAGCCTCTAGGGTTTAACACCTGAGGAGTAATTCCTGCTGGAAGCCAGGAACTCGTTTGGAATCGATTCTTTCTTGAAGGAATCCTTTGAAAACGGTTCCGTTGGTGGGGGCAGAAAAGGAAAGGTCCCCCCACTCCCCCCCGGGCAGCGGGAGCTCCAGTGGGGCTGTGCCCCTGCAGTGCCACCCGGAGCGCTGGGACACGAGCTGTACTGCGGTGCTCGGGTTGAGCTTTGGGTGTTCTGCTATAGTCGGCGATATTATTATTGCAATTATTACTATTAATAGCGTAATTTATCACTGCCGCTGTATTACTGTTATTTCCCCTCTCCCCCCACCAGCGGGATGCTCAGCCCATCTGTAGGGGCACGCTGACAGCACATCCCCAACCCCCACCCCCCAGTGCCCCAAGCAGAGCTCCCTCACGCCGCTGCAACCAAATCGCACCCCGCGTTCCCAAATACTCCCCTAAAATAATAAAAAAAAAGTTTTGTAACGCATTATTTAACACCCTGGCACTCAGTGCAGACACACGTGAACCCATCCTGACGGCGCAATCACCAATTTTCAACTCACAAACCACGAACTGAGATACGGAGACGTGTGGATGCGGCAGCGAGCGCCCATCGCTGCATCTCGCCCCCGGAGCGCCGATGCCCCCGAGCCCACGACAGGAACCCCGCGGGCACACGCGGGGCTCAGCCCGCAGCCCTCGCATCGCGCGTCGGTTGGGGAAAACGTGGGCTGGGGGCGCGACACTGCGATGCCGCGCTGCCCCCGGCCGGGACGCACGGCGCTCGCTCCGGGCAGCAGAGTGCTGCGGCCCACCCAGGGCAGGAGAGGTGTTCCCCGCGGGTAGGACGCGGGGAGGGGGACGGGGACACCCCTTCCCTGCGCCCGCGGCGCTGCCGGTCCCCCCCCCCCCCCCCCCCCCCCGCGCGGCGCTTCGCGGAGCGAAAGTAAAAGCGGGCGCCGCTCCCGCGCACCCCCCCCACGCGTGTGCGCGTGTGTCCATATGCACAGCCCCGTGCCCCCTCCCCCCCTTCCCCGGCAGTTCCCCGCTCACCTGAGCTTTTTGGGCACGGAATAATCCACCTCCAGCACTTTGCCGTGCAGCTCCGCTTTACCTGCGGAGAAAACGCGCTCAACACCTCGCCACCCCCCAGGACTCCCCCCAGGCGAAGCCCGTCCCTGGGCACCCCCCGCTGCCTATCCCCCATCCCCAGTTCATCACCCCCTCCCCGCAGAACGCGGCCCCACGGCGC
>NC_034412.1:20201643-20242424 GCF_002078875.1 Numida meleagris | reverse complement strand
GCCCGGAGCCCTGACGGGGAACGGGGGCGCGGGGGGGGCCGCGCGGGGCTGCTCACCCGAGAGGGTCTCGATGGCGCGGATGGCCCAGTTCTGGTCCGGGTAATCCACGAAGGCGTAGCCGGACTTGAGCAGGACCTGGCCGGTCAGGGGCAGCTTCCTGTCGCCGAAGAGCTGCCGGAGGTCGTCGGCGGTGGCGGCGGGGCTGAGGTTGCCGATGTAGAGCTTGTTCATCCTCCGGCGCTTCATGGGGAGCCCCGCGGCTCCTCCCGCCCCGGCGGCCGGAGATGAGCGTCGGGCACGGCACGGCGCTGCGCCACCCGCCCGGCCGAGCCCGCGGCAGCCCTGCAACAGCGCCCCGCCGCCGGGCAGCGGGCGGAGCCGCGCCGAGCCGAGCCGAGCCCGGCCCGAGCCGCCTCCCCAGCAGCGCGGCGCCCCTCGGCGCTGCCCCACCGCCCCTCGCCCCACCGCCGCACGTGGAGCCGCGGCCCCCCCGGCGGGGATGGGCCGTGCTGTCCTCGCCGCGGGGACGGAGCGAGCAGGGGGTGAGCGCCGGGATGGGGAGCGGGGGCGGGGGGAGATGGAGGGAAAGCGGGGAGGTGGGAGTGGGGAGAAAGGGAAGGGAAGAAAGTGAAGGAAAAGAGGAAGAAAGAGGTGAAAGGGAAAAAAAAGGAAGGAAAGAAAAGGGGTGAAAATAGGAAAAGAAACTGGAAAGGGAAAAAAATGAAGGGGACAACAAAAAGGAAAAGGGAAGGAAAAGAGGGGAAAAGGAAAAAAGTAAGAGGAAGGGAAAGGTGAAAGAAAAAAAGTGAAGGAGGAGGGGAAAAGAAGGAGAAGGATAAACTGAAAAGGGGAAAAAAGGCAGGAGGGACAGAAAAATGGGAAAGGAGAAGAAAAGGAAAGGGAAAAAAAGAGGAAGAAAAAAGAAGAGGAAAGGGAAAGAAAAAGATGAAAAAGAAAAAGAACAGGAAGAAAAATGAAAAGAAAGGGAAAAGGAAAAGATACATGGAAAAAGGAAAAATAAAGGGAAAATGACAGAAAAAAGGGAAGGAAAAAACGAAAGGGAAAAAAGTGAAAGAAATGAGGAGAGGGAACGGAAGAAGGAATGGAGGAAGGAAAAGGGAAATGTAAAGACTAAAGAAGGGAAGAAGAGGGAGATTAAAAAGGGAAAGGGGTAGAAAAAAGGAAAAGGAAGGAAAAGAAGAAAAAAATGAAAGAGAAGAAAAAGTAAAAGAAGAAAAAAAGGATGGAAAAGTAAAGGAAAAAAAGAAAAGCTCAGTTGAAAAGGAAAAAGAGAAAAGGAAAAGGAACAGAAAAAGGGGAAAAGAGAAGGAAAAGAGGAAAAGGAAAGGGAAGGAAGGAAGGAAAAAAGATTGAAAAGGGAAAGAAAAGGTAAGGGAACAGAAAAAAAGGATAAGGGGCGGAAAAGATGAATTGAAAATGAAAAGAAAAAAGAAAACAAAAAGATGGAAAAGGAGAAAAGGTAAATAATGAGGAAAAGTAAAGAAAAGGGAAATTGAAGAAAAGTGGAAGTAAGGGCAAAAAAAATAAAAGGAAAAAAAGAATGATAAAAAGGCAAAAAAAAAAAAGGAAAAACGAACAGAAAAATGAAAGAAATGAAGAGAGGTGGAAAACAAAAGAAATAAATGAAAGAGGGGGAAAAATAAAGAAGGAAGGACACCCAAGGAAGCCCCCAGTCAGTGTGCTGCTTTGGATACTGCTGCCACACACACCTCCAGCCGAGGGACTCTGGGAGCCCAGCACGTCCCTGGTGGCTGCTGGTAAAGCCCCCAGGCCGGCTGCCCGGCAGCAAGAGGGGCCCATCCCCAGCCTGATGCCATGGGCTGCCCTGGGGGGGGGGGGGGGGGGGGTTGCTCCATGGACACCCCAAGGAACCATGAGGCACTGTTGCCTCGGTTTTGGTGAGCTCTTTCCTTCTGCGACCACAAGGCCGTATCTCTACGAAAGCGGCTGTGACCGGAGCCTAAAATAAGGCACGTTGACCCCAGCCTGGCGGGAGGGAACAAGTGTCCTTGGAGGGCAGTGCCGTGCCTGCTGCCAGCTGTCCTCAGCCGGTGGCCGTGGGGTGAAGGGCGGCGAGCGGATTCCCTGGGTGTGCAGCCAGGCTAACGAGAGCAAAGCCCCTTCCCCTCTCGTGGCCGTGTCATGCGGCGGTGCGACGGGGTAGGAATAGCGGTGACGGGTGCTTGATGCCATGCGTACAGCAAAAATAGATGTGGTCAGACTGCGATGATGCAAAGCCAGAAGAATCCTTTCTCCTCCGATTTCTTCTTCTTTGCTCCCAGCGCAGCTCCTGCCGGGCTCAGCATCGGGAGCAGCACTTTGGGGTGCCCATGGGGCTAGAAGCAGCCCCGTGGGGAGGGAGAGTAGTAGGAGCTGGTGCTTCCCAGCCCAAGGGCATACGGCAGCTGCCGGCTCAGTGCCTTCATTGAACTGAAAAAAAACACGCTGTATGCCTCGATTCAGCTCATCCTGCCCAAATACTTCACGCAGAGCTCCCACTCGAGCTCATCCCCCTACCCACAATTTCTGGCTTTGCAGAAGCAGCGTGCTGCCTTCCTTCTGATGCCATCCCAGTGTTCTCGTGGACCTCATGAGGAGGTGCAGGACCCAGGTTTTGTTCCAAGAGTGGTGCAGGCGGGGCGTGCAACGAGATCGTGCCTCTCTAAGAAGATGTAGGTTGCGTAACGCGTCTGGGAGGCAGCAGTGAGATAAAAAAGAAAAAAAAGGTGAGAGCAAGGGAAGGTCGAAGGAGGGATTGTTTAGTCTGGAGGAGAAGAAGATAACAGGCTCGTGTTGCGTGTGAAGGGCTGCTTTGAAAAATCAGGGAAAAATTGGGTGAGAAGGGAGCTCATGGTCGATCGGACACAGGAGAGGAGGAGCTGGGGACATTCCTTGGCTGGAGATGTTGGGAGCAGGCAGACAAACATCTGCCAGATGGGCAGCGCCAAACAGTAGGCATCAGATAGCCCCCAAATAACCCTTCCATCCCCCAAACCAACTTGGTTCCTTTGCACGCTGACTTATTTTCTCTTTCTGGTCAAGCAGCAGCGGCGACTTTGGGTGCTACAATATGCTGAGGGGAGCTACAGCCTGCTCAAGGAGCCACAAAGCATACCAGGCCTGGATATGGTTTATTACAGGTATTTATCCCCAAAAAGAGCCTGAAGCACACGTCAAGGAACCACAGGCTCAAGACAGAGCAAATCCAGCACAGCCAGGGAGAGTATGAGAAATACGGCATCCATTTTGTAGAATAAGCCGTTGCCAGTCCAGCCTGAGCTCCTAACAAAGGATGGAGTTTCAGGAACTGTGATACAAACATCTCCTTTTCCCAAATCTCTGTGTATCCACTCCGTGCCTAGTTACACAATCTCAAGGATCACGATGGTGATCACATTAGCACTCTGCAAAGGGAGCAGCCTGCAAACAACTCTCAGATCGCATCAATGAACTTCCTTGAAACCATCCTTTGGCTTTTAGAAATCTCCTAGCAAGAAAATGAGCAGCTGCTATGGAAGAGGGGGGAAGAGCTGCAGTCACCAGCACCGAGCACTACAGACAGCATCCAGAGTGTTATTAGTTCCGTTTTGAGTAAATAATGAACAATTTGATTGGAAAATACGTGGAATACTTTTGCTTACTGTTTGCAAGGACACGAGTGAAAATCTAGCCAGTTGCTTTCCTGGCTGTAACGAAATGGCACAGAGAAATCCTAGAGGTGGACCATGAGGGTCTCCAGGAATTCCATCTTCTCTGGGGCTGAGCATGACCAAGATATAGCAGAGACTGTCAGTAGGGATGCGCTAACGGATCTTTCACTACAGCCCAAAGGGCTTCGGCGGTTGTCCTAACATGACCTTAAAGGTATGAGCATCTAGGACCAAGTCTCTGAAGCAAAAGCTATGTCCCAGAGATGCACACCCAAGACAGCCACACAACCCTCAATTTTTACGCTGAGTTACTGGAACTGATAAGCGAACAACAGTTACCCAAACCCAAATTAGGGAGATGTGACATAACACCCTACGTGCAGAGGTGCTGACTGCCAACGTTCAGCAGCTTGACCAGCCAGACCAGCACAGGGAGCCCAGCCGCTCCTCACAACCGAGGGAAAGCAGAGATGCTGCACCTCCCTTAGTACTGGTGCAAAAATACCCCTGTCCACAGCAGAGGGTTGAGTCTCTAAGTCCCTTCCAACCCAAACTGTACTGTGAGTCTGTGAAACTGCCTGATCTTCATGGGGTTAGAGGCAACAGCACAAACATTACCTGGTTTCCATAGAACTCAAAAACCTGACAGCACCTCACCCAGCTTACACCTTAGCTCTGCAGCTCTTCACCCCCAGTGCAGACCTTGACCTGCATAACCACAGCTAACTATCAGGTTTTCCTGTAACCTTTCCACTGTTTTCCATGCATTTTTAAGACTTTGTTTGCCAGTCTCTGCAGGAAAGAGGGTCAACTCAGGGCACTTCGCATGCACCCAGCAGATGTTCTTTGATTGTGCTATGGCAGCGCGACTCAGCAAGCATCACTCCTGGCATCTCCCGAGCAGAGCTTGAAGGCCTCTTCTCAGGAGGCTGCACAGAAAAGCATCTGTATTTCGCAGCCCCCACTACGACAGAGGTCAGGGCTATCCCATGCAGCATTTCCGTTACCATGTTTCCGTCCCTTCCTGCACTCTCCAGCGCACAAATGCATTGCCACCACCCAGCTTCTCCTGAAGTTCAGGATAGGCTTCTCCCTGCTCGGTGAATTTCTGTGCTCGATGCTGTCAGAGCACGGGGACATCCCGCAGTGATTCAGGCGTGTTTCAGAAGCGCATCACATACCACAGCAATCTGTCACTCCTGCTGAACAGGGCAGCATTACACACACAGGGGAGCATCTCACCAGGGGCTGTTTCTGGGCTTGACAAGCAGCTCAGATGATTCAGCAGCAGAAAACACCCAGATAAGAGGCTCTTCTGATAGCAGGCAGAGGATATAACTTGACCAGTTCTGGATGCAGTTGATCCTCCTAGCATGGATTTAGGACTTCTCGGAACTACCAAGTATAAGAGTGTTATAAGAGTGTGGGGTAGGTGCAGAAGGGTGCTCTCCTGGCAGCAAGAAGCCATCAGACAAATTCAGCTGCCAGGAAACACACTGCAGATTGTGAAATCCTCGTTTTACTAAAATACAAAAAAGCTTACCGGAGGACACATGTTCCTGACTCTGCATTCGTCAATCCCAGTTTAATGAGTCAAAGGATGTACAAGACAGTGACTAACAAAACGTGGCCCGAAGAACAAACAGCTTCCCTGCTCTACAGGGCAGAAAGGTCAGCACCACACAGCAACTCCACCTCTACATGGAAAGCTCATTCTTGTGTCCATACCCACAGCCCTAGAGATTGCACTGATTGGAAACAGTGCACAGGGATTCAAGCTGCAATGGGTAAGTAGCTGCACACCATCTTCCAGCACAGAACACTGCTACAAGGACAAGCCTGAATGGAGGTGCAGGCTGGGTTAGGGAGATTATTACTGCTAACTTCTATTCAAAATAATCAGTGCTGAAGACTTGTTGACAATTCTTATAGATACACAATAAAAACTGAAATAAAAAAAACAGAATACCTTGGTAGCTGTAGGAACCTCCCTTTGCAAGATGTTTGGCACACTGATGTCAGTACTCCTGGCCTCTGCAAAGATGCCTGCAGGTAGGGCTAATTTCTGCAGGCCCTACAATACCACCTCTCACTTCATGCACTGGCACAGAATGTGCTGAAATGTGCTTCAGAGAGCAAAGGGGAAAGCGAGTTTTCCTTCCTACATCAGTACAGAATATAACTGAGTTCAGAAATGAGTATACTGCTACTTCTATGTGAAATATACTCACTGTAAACCAATATGGAAAGCTCAATGCATTTTCCACCTTGCAGTAAAAAATAATTAGCTCATGGATCCAACTACATAGACTCACTGTGCACTAAGATGGTATATGCCCAGTCTTCTAAAAATCTAACAGATAACTTCATAGCTGAAAACCAAAATGAGTGATGTAACGCCAATTTTAAAAGTGAAACAAACAGTCCTTAGGGGCAGTTAATGAGGATCAGGAAATGCAATCTGTCCTTCCTAGGACAGCAAATAATAGATTGTCCCTGAAAAGAACTAGGGTGTAATGCAGACACTATGTAGGTATGCAAGCACTTGCTGAATATTAAAACATTTGGCTTGCATTAAGCTAACAGTGGAGAGGGGACTAAAGCAAGCAAACACCAATGTCTTACCACTTAAATCCCAACTTGTGATGGCCTTGGTGGCACTCTCTATTGCTGAGTCAGCACAGCAGATCATACAGCTATGATTTGTGTTCTCAAAGAGAAAATAAGACTGCAGTAACAAGTTTGCAATCATTGATTCTCTCCTGCGGTGCAACCTCAGGGAAGAAACTCTATGGAAACCTCCGACTTTATGAGTAGTAATAGCACTTACTCCAGGCCTACTCCAAGGTATGGGTCATCTGTGCTACCAGGCCGGGGGCAGCTCTAGTTAGACATCGTTCCCAAATCTTGCATGTAATTTCCCTTTAAGTGTATGATATTCATGAATCCAAGCAAGCAAAAATGGTACTTCTGGCTGCTTTAAGTAGAAAATGGAAAGGAAAGCGTAATTGGAGTTATACTGCCTCCAGCATTTAACCCACATATGCAGGTAAAGATGTACTTTTTAAAAGAAAAAAGTGAAATCAACATAGTCTAAGTGTTATTACATTGGCTTGTGTAAGTGTACGGTTATCTACGTCCTACAAAACCCTCTCCCCCTTCTGAGCTCTCCTTAAAGGATTACATCTTACTTGGGATAAAGCACCTGCTAACAGCTCACCCCCCCCAATCAGAAACTCACAGTAATGCTGCTGAGCTTTAAGATGTCCTGCTCCATGTGTAAGCCATCACTGATGGATGTTCCCTCTTCCTGCTACTGTACACATTACATACAGATTTCTCTATGCACCGGATTTACATACGTGAAGGCATTACAATTAGAAAACATTTACCCAACAACACAATCTTAGTGCAAACTTTACTTATGAACTTTCTTCCATATATTATGGAATATTGTGTACACGTGGTATCCCCTTTTCAACCCATAACTTACACTTGCCAAAAGCACGGAAAAAAAATGAAACTTTTTTTTATTTTATTTTTCACTTTTTGAAAGCGTTTTACACAGGTTTTGATCTTCAGAATACCTTTGAATCAGTAGAAAAAACTAACTGAACAGTTTGTTTTTACAATAGAAACCTTTCAGGAGTCAAAATTGAGACTAAAAAAATACATGCAAAACATACTCCTTTCAAAACACAACTTGGAACAAAACACCAAACTACACAAATATGCAGAATGAAACAGCATCACAGAAGTAATCTTCATAAAAGGTGTAAAAGTCACCTATTCACTAGGCACTGTTCACTTGTTTAAACAGAAGAGACAATAAAAATATTGTCCACAAACTTGCAATTTCAACTCAAAGGCTGCAGCTAGAAATTCCTCTACACATCATGCTTTAATAGCGACCTGAAAGAAAAAAAATACACAGAATTAGACTTCCAAATACTAACAGATCTTAAAAGTTCTGATTTCACTAGCACACCTCGAGTCTGCACCAAATTTCCTAAGTGCCCAATGATCTGTCTGTCAAAGCATAACATCAGTACTACTCTGTCAGTAAGTTCCTTCACAAAGAATAAGCGCAATCACATCAGATAGACTCAGGGTTGACATTTCAGCACACAGCAGCAATGTGCAATGTAACTGGGGCTGACGCCAGTTTCCCTATGCATCAGTAAAAACAGAGTTCCAGCTGTTTTCCTTTGGTCACAAACAGTAAATATGAGAACACAGCACATTCATTCTAAGCGTACTCTTTACAAAGGGAATATGCTAGGAATGCTACTGCATTTTATTATCTTTCTGCCAAAATACAGCTTTATCTGTTATGCAAATAAGTTGTTTTCAAAAAAGCACCATTTAGATCCTGGATTAAGTTGCCTCCTCTTTTCCAAGTTGTGTCAGGAAAAGTAGTTCCAATATCAGAACCTGGGAGGCTTGGAAGTTCGGCTTTACTGTCCTACACTTAACCAAACTCTCAACATGCTACAAACTGCTGTCCTATTTGAGTTCCCAAGAAAGTAGTGCTACCTCAGAGAAAGAAAAAAAAGCAGTATTACCTAGTTTATTTTGTTGCAAACTAAATATTTGCTCTGGCCTCAAGGTTGCCACTTGCTCAATGTAACTTTAAAGGGAACTGTGATTCATATCAACATAAAAACAACCACACTGAAGTCAGTAGGGATGGGAAAGCTCAAAGGAAGAAGTTCAGGCAAAGGGGAAATCTGCTTTTGACATGAGAGCTCTAATACTACTTACGAGGTGAATAGGATCGAGATCTGGATCGAGATCTGTAGCCCCCTCGGCTGTAATACGGGGATGGTGACCTCCTCCTGTGAAAGAAGACAACAGAAACATTCCCTCCGTGAAAGTCCATGGGTGATGAGTGGCAGCAACTCTATGTAGATACTGTTATCTCAATCAATAGCGTACTCAGAAAAGCTTATGACAGGTACGAAGACCTGATCAACATTTCTACTGGAGAACAAAGCAAACATTTGAGTTTTATTAAATAGTCTTTTTATGAATAAAGGGCCAGATTAATATTACACTGGATTAATACAGAAAACAAGCTCTCCTGTATTCGCATTTGGCTATGTACGAGTTTTGTGTTTCAAGCCAAGAGCACCCCAAACAAGCAGCATAAGAACAATCACACTTTAACTTTGAATTTGAAATACTTGTTCTAGATGAAGAATCAATGTGAATAGCAGTCACTGCTGCCAACAAATCCCACCCTCAAAATTCTAGGATACCTTTTCAATCCAACTACAAGTTTTTCAGTTCCTTGCCTAGTTTCTCTAATCCCCTTAATAGTCATTCAGAAAACCTATTCAGGACATTAAACTTCTTGGCACAAATCACAAGTTTCTCCTGTGTAAAGCTGCACTAACCTGCCTCCATCCTAACCTCACCCCTTCACATAATGATGGGGGAGCCTTTGAAATAAATTCCACTGCTCATCCAAGATTCTCAAGCATTCAACAGTTACCCAGTTGCTCCTACTGCATTTGAAGATATCCTCAAACTTGATTCAAACATCCAGAAGATGCCACGTAGAAGAATGTTTTCATTTTTTACCAGATATCAAAAGCTTTCCTGGCATACCTGTAAAACTGATCTCTGTCTTGAACAGCTCTCCATCCTCCTCCTCCACCACCGCCACCTCCTCTGTGAAGGGGGAAGCAGAGCCATTTTGAAAATTTAAGTAAAGAAAGATCACCATACAAGTAAAAAAATGCTCAGGCATAGGAAAAAGCGAAGACAAGAAAACATTTGGTACCTTAACTTGACATTGTTACTTCTCTACTACCTTCATTTTTGATTCCCTGGAATGAGTTAGCTGAATAAAGTGGCAAGGTGGACTCAGCTGGCCAATACTGTATTTTACAACACCATACTCTCCCACAAGCAGTGATTTCAGAGTAGTATGAAGCCTCTGCTTTTAAGAACATTTCTATTCTGAGATGCTTATCTATTCAAGGTATGCAATTTTATTTATTTTTTAAGTAGTGAGATCAGATCACTGTCCAAAGGAAAGATGACCAAGTTGATACCATGGTTGAGGTAGACAGCCTTAGGTTTTAACACTTCACCATGCTTAAACAAAGGCATCTTCAGAACAGTGGTACAACTTCTTTAATAAGAAGTCACCTAGAACTGAAACAATAGATTATAATACTTAAACAATATTCAGTGGCCGATCTGCTACTTCCTAAGATTTAGATATAGCAAAGCACTGCTGGAAGAAGGCTGAATCAAGTTTGGATTATGGAACAGGTGTGACTATCACATATCTCTCAAAGCCCAAGAAGGCAGTAATCATACAACAGACAAAAAACCCACTGCATTTCTAATCAACAGGTCTCCTATTTTATTTTTCTCCCCCCTCCCAAAGAAGTCATCTCCATTTGGTAGATTAGGCAGTACGCATATTTTGCATCCCTATTTTGCAGGCTAAGTAACCCACAGCAACATGAGAAAAATTTTAGTATGACAACTCCATCCTGAATTCTATTTCCCTTCAGGCTTCACTGCACAAAAGGCAAATAAGGAAGAAAATGTCAAGTAATAATTACTCATTGACTTTCTAGGGTCAAGTACTAGTGTGTAACACTCTTGCAACTCAGGATTTCAAGTCCACATATCCCCTTTCCCTTATTCAAGGAAGAACCCATGGCATACACAGTGAGCTTTACAAAGCTTTGTAATTTTAGGGAATGGAAATCATTCTTGCTGGAACTGTCAATACTCTGAGTATTTCTACCCCAAAGCCCTGAATATCACATGACAGACACAGAATGGGACAGCACACAGGAAGGTCAGAACATCGCCTGGAGCACAACTGCCTGGAAAAGCTGAACTGAAGCGTGGCTATGAATTCTGGTAACACCAAAACTAGCACACTAACTGAAGTAGTTCACTTCTTACTGGCCTGCTTTTTCTCCTCTAATCCATATACTCCTCTTTATACTCAGTCACTATCAGTCTCTGCATCTATTCTCATTAGTATGCACTCAGAAGTGAAGAAATTCAAACTTCTGATAATGTTTTACAAAAAGATCTGAGCCGCAGTTCACCATCAAGAACCAAAGAGTAAAGACATGCCATACCATAATCTAAAATGAGGAATAAGTTACATCTTAAAAACAAACAAGCAGGGACAGCCAGAAAACCTTGATAAACCCTTTGTAAGAGAAGATCTGTATCATGAACAAGTTCAAGTAGAAAAACTGACAGTATAAAACTTTTATCAAGCATTCCACAGCCCTGTGGTTTTTTTGCTGGTCTCTATATGCCTTTGCCATTTTTCTAAGTTTATCACAACCCCTCCCAGGAGGAGGAAGAGAAAATGGGAGAAACAAGCCAGATGTAAGCTAGATGCACCACATAGACTGCTTTGATTATGTTGCAAGACTTCTGTTCCCCAACATTTTTGGGAGCTGCTTCAGTTGTTTTGCCTGCTAGATTTCACTTCATTATTTTTAGGACGTTAAGCAAGATGAGAATGACTGTTACTGTTCTGAGCAAGCTTTTGTACCTTGTGCAGAAAGCTTGGTCAGAGAGCTACTTTTGGGTCTCATCTACTTCACATGGAAGCCTATGTACAATAGCTGGCAAGATGAAAACCAATACATCTTGTCCTTGCAGCAGCTTAACCCTGACAATGGGCATACATTTCTCCAAGACATTCAAAGCCACTGACATAGTATGGAAATGGATTGTTAAAGGCAGAGAATACTCTTTCCCAGAACTGTAAGCAAAGCACTTGTCTCCAGCATTAATTGTCATGATGCAGAAGCACCTTGATCCCCTCCCCCAGCCCCTGCAGTGCTGAAGCACAGCTAGGCAAGGAAGTGAGAAACAGACCAAATCCACGACAACAGGCTGGGAAAAAACAAGAGTCTGCAAGTAGTAGGAGGGGAAAGAGAAGACAGCTGTCCTCAATGACTGAGAAAGACCATACAAATGTAAACATAAGAACATCTTCTATACCCAGAAGAGCACACTGCAAGCTCAGATTGCAGAATTTAGATTGTTCATCTCTGAGCTACAAGAGAACAATGTAATTCAAACTCATGCTTCTCCAAACATTGTCATCAAGCAACCATCATAAACCTACCCAGTGCTGATGCATTAAAGCACAGCAAATAACTCAGAATGTCTCTATGATTCTGGATCCAAAGGTACACTGAGCAATTAGATAAAAAAAATGAAGTGTGTCATCTCTGTGTCCAATTTAATGTGTTTGAGTCAAGTTCTGGGAATTTCACATGACAAATCCTTTTGGCAGTCCTAATAGAGAACACAGAATATAAAGCTAGCTGTGTCACCAAAACCAATTAAGCACAAACCAAGTTTTCAACAGATTTTCTATCAACTTTACTAGCCCTCCAACAACCTACATTGCCACCTGAATACTCTCCACTTCTGGGGAAGTTAACCACTGTACTGTTGAACACCTAAGACTGCAGAGAGACAGAAAGGAGATGCACAATACCCTGCAGTAGAGCATTCTCATCCAAGCTGATAGGAGTATGCTAAGAAAAGGCTTGTCATGCAAACTTCCAGTACAGAACAGGTAATCCTTTAGTATCTGATTCTTTGCTTTGGCAACATTTGAGATGTCATAATCGTTCATAGGGGATAATGGTGACCACTGAAACCTCCTACTTGTTGTCTACTACATTCAGAAAGTAATTTGGCAATAAAATGCAAACTCAAATATCAGACCAGCACCTGAATTCCCACCATTTTAATACTGACAGAGGATCAAAAAAAGATTTTTTTTAAATGAAAGTACAAGGAGTATTTATTCTTCAAAAATTTAAAAAAGCAATATGGAGTAAGTCATGCTCAAGTTAACCAGCACAAAGTATTTCTCATATCTGACCAACCTGGTTTGTACTGACTAGCCGTTTTTGCAAAGGTATACTGAGATCCCAGAATTACGAGCACAGAAATATTTTGGCACACATATGTAGAACGAAGTTTAAGAAGTAGTTCAGCACTACAAATATTGCCTCACCTGTATGATCTGCTATAATAGTCACGATCATCATATCCTCTATCATATCCTCTGTCATAGTAATCCCGTCGTCGTGAGCTGCCACTACAAGTAACGTAAGAGAATTTAATGAAACATAAAACATTAATATTGTTTCAACAGTCAGTCAAGCTATGCCATTTTAACTGGCTTAAGTTACTATCTCCCATTCTCACAGTCAAAGTGATGGTATGGGTGTTTCCCAGTGATGCAGATGGAAGCAGAACTACTTAACACTGCTGTTTAAAATGCTTGATCTTTAAAGCAGCTACTTTGCTCTTTGGTCTGAAATCTCCTAACATTTCAAGGCAGGCACATGAGGAATACTATGTGCCTGTGCCAACTCCTCATTTACTTTTACTCCCAGAAAGCTTTTGGAAGAATTCCTCTATTGAAAAAAATAAACTTAGAGTCTCAATACAACACCAATACACAGCCAGCAGCACTGTAAGCAGAAAATCTTGGGAAAACAACTGGGAAATGACTTGGGAAAACAACTCACATTCTTGGTAACTTTGTCAAATGTTTACACTATGGATAGAGCAAATGGCAGCAAAGCTGCACAGTAGTATTTGTTGAGGGACTCTTTAAAACTAGAGCTTGCAAAGCCACTAGTCTTTCAGAGCAAGCAGAGGAACATTCACTAATCAGAAACAACTTGAAACACTCAAAAATTCTTACTGGAGACTTGAATGTGTAGACAGCTTATGTTTGGACTGCATAACTAATGAACACAAGTTTCTGCTTACTGTAATCCAGACTGACCCCTGATCAGCCACTGACAAATTGTTTTGTTGCTGTTATTTTGCTTTTTAAAATACAGGACACAATGTATCCTGACCCCTATTCTTTCAGGGGGAAAAAAAAAATCTACAGCAGTAACTTACTAAGTGGGTCTTCCCATGTAGATTCCAGGGGTAGGTGTGTGAGGTCTTTTTGTTATGGAAAAGTCCACCCGGATTCTTCTTCCATCCAGCTCCATTCCATTGGCACGTTCCTTAGCCTAAGCACAGATAACATACAGTTAGCTGCACGTACGTACTACCAACACTAATTCCTACCCACTGCTTGAAATATTGAGAAAAGCCTTAAAAGATCTCAGTTAAGGCAAGTCTAAATTTCACTTATGCCTCATGCTTCAACTCTGAACCTAAACTCTAAGACATTCTAGGCCAGCTGGATATAAGCTTCAGTAACTATTTAAATGTGACTTATATTGCATGAAATATCTGTGAGGAACATCATTTACCAATTGTTTCACTGTTTCTGATATGATTAAGAGCCTTTGAGAACGCTTGTATGAGGAATCTTAACTGCTCCAGCACAGAACTTCAAACATAGCATATAAGATAGAAGAGCACTATTGTTATGTTGACACTTTTTTCCCCTCAAAGACATTTTCAAACCCTACCACAACCCTGAATATAATAATAATTGAGTCATAAGCAAATATTAAGCAAAAAATCTGATTTTTTTTACTGCCAAGTAGGCCAGCTTACATTCAAAGCTTCAGCCTACCATGGAAGTCTTACGCCAAATTTAAGGGGAAAAAAAGATACTCCAGATGGTACGAAGTGGAATTTATGCAGAAGATGAGTCTATTCACAGCACCACCCAGGGCAGGCCTGAGTGCAGAATTATACACTCAGCAAGCTCCTTTCCCTGGTCATTCTGTAGCAATTGTAAGCACATATTCCGTAGTTTGTGGTGCAGCAGAGACATCATTTCAATTTAACGCTTGTCTGGCTTTTTATTGTCAGAGAAGATTTCCCCCCCTCTTTACAAGCGAAGCACTAGAAGCAAGCAGAATGCATGTTAATGCTTCTACAGGGCACATCAGCATTTGAGAACACTGAAATACCAATCTGTGGTACTCTGAACATTAATATTAAACAGGAGATCATATGCAGAGTTTGAAAAGAACACTTCTAATTAAGAGAAGAGAGCACATGTTTTTATTTTCCTTTTCTTGTTGGCACAGTTCACACTACAGTAGGTTGATGTTTGCTTTTGTGAATTATACAACTCAGTCTGCACAGAGACCAGAATCATGCCCTTCCACTACTTCCTCTAGTACAAAGTAGGTCTCTTATTAAGAAAGGCTGACATTTATCATGAGGTCTGAAATACTTTTTAGGTCCTGAGAATGCAGGGAAGATACTGTGGCATTAGCCTGCATTATGCTTATTTCTTCTAGCGAAAGCAATTAATGCAAGAGGTTCCTGTGTCGCATTTTAAAGGTCAAGCAGTGAGTTTTCCAGGCTACATGCTGGTATAGAACATACATTCCAGCAACTGAGAACACAGCAAACATCTCACACAGTCCACACCACAGCAACTTACTTCCTTAGCATCCTCAACGTTTTCGAAGTACACAAATGCAAATCCTCTTGAACGTCGAGACTGCTGATCATACACAATGGAAACATCAGCAATTGGACCATACTTGGAGAAAACTTCCCTCAGATCTCGTTCTGTGGTGTACAGGCTCAACCCAAACACACCAAGACAACAATTTGGGTCAGGATTTGCCTAAAGGAAGAAAGAGGTATCAGAATAAAAATGCCTGCATTTGCTATACCAGGTATTGCACAAGTTTGCATCTGTCAAAGCTTCAACAGAAACACACTGCCTAGACTGAAGCTGGGTTAATTTGAAGTAGACACTTCTATTCAAACCTACAGATATAAAAGCCTTCTTTCAGAGAAACACTTTGCATTTCTAGGAGCCCTGTACAAGCTACAGTGGCAGCACAGAAAAAAAAATACTGTCTTCACTCCAAAGCCTAGCTGGTGACTGTTGAATATGGATACAGAGTAACATGGATCACATCATGCATTTTAGTTATTGCTTCCCCCCAGCTTTAGCCAGAACCTGAGACTCAACAGCTAAAAGAAAGTTGGTTTACAAGCTCTTATGTAATGAAGACACAACTACGAGAGCTTTAAATTACATGTTTTAGTTTTCCAGACTTTTTAAATCAAGGGAAGACAAATGCTTCTCCCTCCTAATCCTACCTCTGCCCTCACTGCATCCATCTGCTTGTTTACTACAGCAGGTTTATCAACATCAGCATGCACAGGTAGCACTTCTCATCTTTCAAATACACCTGAGCAGGATGCAGAACATTTTTGTGGAAAACAAAAATGAATGGATGCACTGATTTCAAGATGCATTCAAGACTACGTATGAGTCATCTACTTCTACAGCACACGTACCCTGTTTCCAATGTGGCGTCTGCGAGTAGACATGGGTGAATGGCTGTGACTGTGTCGCCGCCGATAATCCCGACTGTACGACCTACTTCTGGATCTTCTGTGAGAGCGGGAACGAGAGCGTGACCTGGTGTAGTGTCTACGGGAACTCCTCCTTGATCTAGATCTGAGGAAAAAAGAAGAGGTACAGTGTTTTTCCTCCAGAACCCTTCAAAAGTACTTCAGATGCTCATAAACAGAAGTCTAAACAAACATTTTAAGAGCCTGTGGTGTCACATGATTAAGCTTAATCAATTCAGTCACTGATCTCAAGGACTGACCAATCTTTACAGTTAGATTACCGTAAAACAGGATCTTCAACATTTTAGTTGGCTTTCAACTGCTCAAAAAGCTTCAAACTTTCTACCTTGCCTAGAACATTTACAGCAGTATTTAAGTAAAAATAAAACAGTTCAGAATTCACTCCCAAAGAGTTACTGGAAAGAGGGAACAGGAACTAACAGTAAACATGACTGCCATATGCACAACTGGAGAGGTGCACACTTCTGTTTACTCTAGCACTCAACAGTACCACCTTCAATGACAAAGAAATTTTTTTTTTTTTAACAGAGTTCATAATTATGAGCACAGGAATCTGCTGAATGCCCCCAAAACAGCTTAATAGGGTTGAAGAAATGAAGTGGTAGCACACTTATTTACCTTTTGCTGTTTCAACAGTTATTTAACACTAGCTGTTCATACATGTTTACATGTTCACCTTTCAAGTGTATGTTAGGCAAATGCGCAACTGCTCACTAACTTCAGCCCGCTTCTCCTAGGAAGTGTTTTTTGACAGTACCAGCTCTGTGTAAACGATGCCAATAAACACTCCAATTCCTCCAACTATGCCCTCAGCTCTCCCAATGCAGACAGCCCTACCTGAAAAGCAAGACAGGCCCTGGACCATCTACACTCAAGCCAGGTCTGCTGTTTGTAGTCACTGAATGATCTGCATTCCGTGTGACTACAAAGAAAACCACTGCAAGACTAAGAAGTGCACTGAACAGTTTAATACCCAAAGGTCCTTATTCATAAATCACTTGTCTTCATCATCTTTATTTGTGCCTTGAATGCCCTTCCCCTTTTGTGGAATCTGACTGAACCCAGAAGCCACTGCCGCAGGACTACGTTTCACACAACAGCACAACCACTGCCCTGGGTCGAATGATGCTCTCAATGTGAGCCAGTTTTTACACTCTCCTGAGCATTTAACAGCTTCTTCCACTGTCAGGTTTTGTCACTAGTTAGATGTCTCTGCACATTACAGTCCTCCTCAAAAAATGTCTTTGACCTCTTCAGAAGTGAGCCCAGCTAGTTTCGCCTTCCCCAGTTTGAAGCACACATACATGTCCAGAAGAAATGACATCAGCTTGTCCCATTACAACACTTAGATATGTACAGGGAACAAGTAATTGGGGAGGGGGGTGAGGTGTAAGAACAAAATACTAAAACAGAAGAGGGAACTTCCAGGAGGCAGGGAAGACAGTATAAAAAGACAATGAAATAAAATAAGAAACTCAACGTGTGCACACAGCCACATCTCAGCCATTAGTACAGGAAGCCTGAAGACAAACACAGAATCCATGTTCCAGATTACAGAATGCACCCACTACTATGAACAAAAGCTAGATCCTTCTAAACTAGAAAAACCACTGAGAGAACAAGGCTTTTAAACAGGCACTGATCATAATGCTATCTTAAATGCAAAGCACTACTGCCATTTTTCTCCTCCACTGCAAAGTCATCACAGCTGAAAGTCCTACTCCTTCATCAAGGATTGCTTAGACATCACCAAGAATCATTCTAAGACAACAAGCCTGTGCAGAACATCTGCTATTTCACTAATGAGACTTCAATAAAAACAGCGTTGTTTTTTTCAAATCAAACATGTCCACACTCCAAATGACAAATATGCAAAGACACAGATTTGATCCTAATAAAAGTTTAGATTTATAAAGCTAGCGACTCCAAAATACATTTTCAACAGAAACTACCATGCAATATGAAAGACTTCACAATGCTACCTCTGGTGAGAGCCAGAGCTAGGTGACCGCTCATGACCATATCCAAATGCATGATGGCCCTTAAAAAACAGATTTAAGGATATTGATTCTAAATACAATTCTGCTAATGAACGAGTTCTGCAAGATACTTTTGGTATTTCCAGTTGTAGATAATTTTCAGGACAGCTGTTAAATGCTCAGGAAGCTGTGGCAGTTGTAAGCATCTACTGTTCATCAAAAAGAAGACAGATGCCAGGGTACGATTTGAAAGATTCCTTGCAAATGGAAATTATTTGCAGTTACTTTAAAAACTATAGCACAGCACCAAGATTTGGAAGGCCTAGGTCTTGTGTTTGCCTCTAGCAGCATTTCAAACTATGTGAGACTGCATTCCTACATGACATTGAGGTTATTCTGCAAGCAAAAAGCAGTGCTTTAAAGACTATGGAAGCCCACGGGGTTACTACAGTGCAAAAGAACATGCTGGGCTGGGTCTCGACTTGCTTGCCACTCTGAAAAGTTCCTCAAGGAGCATGTGTGGTCTCTATCCTTAAAGCCTTTAAAATCCCAACTGTATAAAGCTCCGAGAACACCATCTGAGCCCAGAGCTGACTGTCCTGTACACGGGTTTGAACAGGACCTTTCCCAAACTGTCCTACAATTCTATCACTACTAGCAGTATTAAGCATTTATTCCTTTAACTTGACATTTCTGCTCTTGCAGTACAGGAATTGTTAAGTGTATGATCTGACAAACGTCTCTGACTGAAATACACAGCAAAAACAAACCCATTCCTCTGCTGTCAAAATTCTTGAGAAGGTATTTACCTTGCCACAAAAGTCTTTCAGACTGCTCATTTTGACCTTACAATCCAGCCTAAACACAGCATGCAACATCATTTTCCGTCATGGGTGACTGCATGATGTCTCCCAGAAATGCTATCCCTCCCACACCCTGACCCCCAGGCTCTGGTAAACCTAGTTCAGTGCTTACACACGAAAACATATTGTGAACAGCTCAGCTGGAAATGCCACCACTGAAAACCAAGCTTTTGTTTGTTTTTCCTCCTCAGAATGCTTACAAATGACTAAAGGTACCATCAATACATTTATTCCCGCACTCGGCACTGAATTATCTAGACTCTTCAGAAAATAACGTCATTTACCCTTCTACAGGCTTTGTTGCCTCTTCATCATTCCTTTTTAGTTATGTACCCTTTGCACAACACTCACGGTAAGCCCAATGCCAAGTGGGTAGCCCTGACGTTTATGGCCTTAATTTTAGACTATCGGCATATTTTGTGTCTCAGTAAGAAGTCTGTTAGAGGTTTCAACACTGTCACCGCATACAGCCTGTGCAGCAGATAAGTCAGAGTTTAGAAACGCAGTCCTAGAGGCATTTTCATACGTTCATTTGTGGAACAAATAGCTAAGGTACTTTCTCCACAAGTCTTCTGGAAGCTTAGGAGGCTGCCCAATCTTCACAGCTTTTCAGACAATTCATTTTCAAGTTCAATTAATATGTATTTAAATGGTAAGAGAGATGTCAGTTGCAATTCTTAATTATTATACTTCTTTCTCATGGAATGTATCAGCAACTATTCTAAAAGCATCACTGCTTCCAGTGA
Source organism: Numida meleagris (assembly GCF_002078875.1). NCBI lineage: Eukaryota > Metazoa > Chordata > Aves > Galliformes > Numididae > Numida > Numida meleagris. The sequence goes on along the minus strand of NC_034412.1, from coordinate 20,222,817 downwards.
AAAAAAAACATCACCACCCGCAACATAAAACGTGGTGACAGGTCGATTTCTTTTAGTGCAGAGGAAAATAAAAGATCCAGAGCTCCTAGTGCTTCAGGCTCAGAAGCTGCCCATTATTCCAAGAGAAACTTAAGAGGCAGGCCAACTACAAACCGGATCAGCAGAGATACAAGCCAATAGAACAGAATGCCTCTCAAGAAGTCCTGCACCAAGATCTAACTTGATCGTTCAGCTTTTCAAATCCTGAAACCACACATGCCCCTTTGCGTATGCACAGATCACCAACGACCTCTGGTAACAGAACTGGACTGCGGCGCACTTCAGTTCATCTCTGACATAACAATCCAAAGACATCTGACTTGCCAAGAGGAGGAAGAGGTAAAAAGTAACTCACCTGGATTCAGACCTGGATCTAGATTTTGACCTGGAACGCCTTGAATCCTCCTTAGATCGAGATCTTGCAGGGGTGTGCCTCCCCGACTTGCCAGACCCATGAGCACTTCCGCTTCTGGAAGCAGAACGGGATTCCTGCACGCAGATATCGAAAGCCTAATTTGTATACAATTTCTGGTTTACCTACGGTCTGTAAACAAGCTCCAGTGAAATAAATGGTAAAAATTCATATCTATGTGTCCGGGCAGTTGGCATTAGAACTGCCTAGATTTTTAAGAATTTTTTCCCTGGTAGACACTTCTTTACCCTGCATATACTTTTGCTATTAAACAGATAATGCATGCATGTTTAGCAAAATATACAGGGACACATAAACAGACTAGTAATTACTTAGCGTAGTGCTTTCAGATTCCAGATTACTTCTTATCTTAACTTCATTTTTATTCCTTTTCTTCATTCTTCCGTTTCAAATTCTGACTTCTTTCATCTTCCCCACTTCACACAAATTGCTCAATATTCTACAAGTGGGACTTCTGGTCTGATAATTAGCATGCATTCACTTTCTTTTTTTTCAAATTTCAGCTTCACTTATTCCTGAGCTTCAAATAATTCTCATTTATAAAACTTGTCAAATGGCGACTTCCGCATTTTCCTTCTTCAACATTAACCTTAATAGAAAAAGAACAGGATGAAGATATTTAAAAACTCCAGGATAAAATCTAGTGCCAAAACTGAAACTAGAAAAAAATGTTCTGGACTTTTACTACATATGCAGAATCGTATCTACCATTTCCCTATTATTTTATAAACAGATTCAGTTTAAGCTTAGCGCTACATAGCTAAATTTAGTATTTAAGCCTATATTTAACAGCAAATGCACAACAGATCAACTAACGCTCTACTGATCAGTGCCAGCATGAGGAAACTCGCACACTTCGTACTTTATGAGCCACATACTGAAAATCAACAAGAAGTGCCTCAAGTCAAGTTAAGTCCCTGCTGCAGTCAGAGATGCCTCAAAGTGGAAGAACGCAGAAAGCAGCGCGGTTCCTCTTTCAGCCACTTACTTCCACAACCTCTTTACTTTCTGGGACACACCCACAGGCTAGAAGCCTGGTGTGAGTGCTCCCCAGCACACTGTGTCCGCTCTGCCTGCACCAGCCTGGTTACACGCACAGGCCTCACGTTTCCAGATGAGAGTTTCCCCAGAGTGAAAACACACTTCCGTGCCAAACACTCACACACTGCTCTGGAAGAATATCCCGTCTGCTCTATTATTCACTTGCACTCTGCTTTGGTAGAGACCTAACCTAGTTAGCACTTTCAGACTTGATATTTCTTTACAATCAGTAGAATGCTTCATACTTCAGGTACATGGCTCCAACACGCTGACTATTATTTTAGTGGAGTTGAGGAAAAGTAAAGTCAGCAGCAGAAATCTATTTGGGCTTCTTTCTAAGAATAAACAATTCCAACTTTTCTGTCAAGTCAGGAACGCCCACTAAAACATCAGTCAGGATTATCTCTAACCTTAAATCTCAACATTCAACTTAACAGGCATTCTGTATCAAGCACTCAGAAAATCATTTGCTAAACCGATGCTTAACTGCACTTAAACTGCTTCCATGTGACTTACAACAGAAATTTGCTATTTACAATTGCCTGCCATAAAATAACAACAGTTGAGGGGAGAGGAACTTGCAGCGTGAAGCACATTTTTAATTAATACTGAGAGCAATAGAAAGAAAACAAAGTTAGTTGAGGCCGTGTTCTTCTTTACCAAAAGAGTCAAGGTGTTTTAAGACATTACCACCACACTTAGCAACACTGCAAAGGGCAGTGGAAATACTGAGACCTGAATTACAAATAAGCTTACCCTAAGCCTGCTGTTTCCTTCAAAAGAAAAAGCCCACATAGATGAGTGTTCAGCAAATGTAAAAAAAAGAGTCAGAAAAAGATTTTAAGAAGGGATTAAGCAAAAAAAAAAAACAAGTAAGGCTGTTCTACTTTTGAGGGAATCTACTTCCACTTGCTGAACCTAACTCTCTTGGCAGACTTCAGCTAGGCAAGAGCAATGCCCAAAGACAGAAGGTCTCATAGTGACAGGACAAGAAATGCATGCTGCTGTGGGAGGGAGGCAACAAGGAGCACCATGCACAGCAGCACTCCCCACACCCTTCTCAGGATTTCTGGAAGTCATTAAGCTTTGAAGAAATACAGTAGGAAAGTGGTATTAGTATAAGCAAATGGCTGACGTCTTCATCTGCAAGCCCAAACTTTATGCCCCATTATGTGACCTGCTGAGGGTCCATATAAGTTTGTCCCATAGTTCACCGATACTGGGACATCCACTACTTTGTTTCAGTCTTAACACAGGGCTATTTTTCCTTCTTGCTCCTTTGTGAATTTTGAGCTTTAAAAAAAAAAAGATGCATCAGGCTCACGTCATGTGGAAAAAGAAGAAAAACTTTTGTTCCTGCTATATTCCAATACTTCTGGTAAGCAGATCAAAGCTGGTGCTCCCTCCTGAAAAGCTACTGTTTCTAGCCTTGAATTTCTGAAGCACAAAGTTCCCACAGGCAGAAGCAGCTGCAAGGTATGCACAGGGAGGACTGCGTTACATCTGTACTTCTCCAATCCAGTTTTTCCTCACTCAGAACTGCAAGTTATAGATTCATTTCTCAACTTAAAATAGTCAGTATTACTGGTACTGTTTTTACTAAATCCTTACTAACTTAGTTTCTACTTGCTTTCCTAAATAAATGTATACAGCCTACCACTATCCAATACGAAATCTGACTGCAGATTTATTCAAGGTGCAAGGGTGCCAATTTGACACATGCTCAGCCTTGCTATTCCCAAATTTAACAACGGATCCAGCAGCAAAAGAAAAATAAAGCAGCTTCTGCTTGTCCCCATGAAGCACAGGATCACCTGATCACTCAGTACCATGAGCTGCCAGAACACAACCCCTCAGCAAAAAAACCCAAAGGCTTTCTGACAGCTCAGGGTACTGCACTGCCTACCAAGAGGTGTGGCCAAAAGCTGTCGGAGGAGGTACAAAGAATGACCTACCTTGGTGGCATCATGTTACCACACTGCTTCTAACCTTCCCTAACTCTCAATTAATTCACAGGGTGAGTAGCTATCTGCAGGCTGCGAACGTGCAGAGGAAGCAAGACTTTCTGGCAGCCAGCCTTCTTTCCAACCTTACTTAACTACACGCACTCCAGTGAGCACAGTCACTGTGAATGAAAACAGAAGCGTCCTCAGAAAAAGCTGTAGTTTGTTACGGTGTGCTGCCAGTATTCTGGTGGTTGAAGCAGTGTATCACTGAATAAGTTATGGTTTCTTCAGCTTTAAAGTTTCTAGAGTTTAATCTCACCATGAAGCATAAGCTGAGAAAGAATTTGACTGGGAACATTCAGAAAACAAACAAACAAATTATGGCATAAGACAGTTTAAATTCATGTTGCCTCCAGAACAGCAAGTGCCATTACTTGCGGAAGCACCCAGTACTGCTTCTTCATCCCCAGAACTGACACAGTACTCACAGCTACCTCACCCAGCTGGAAATGAAATCAGAGAAATTCAGCTGATTCGGTTCCCAGATCTAACTGTACAAACACTGCTACAAGGAACACACTTTCAGGAGCACAATTCTTGTTGGCAGCATGGACTTGGAACAGCTTAACAGACAGTTGTAAAGTCATACCCTAAATTATTTATCCAAGCAGTGTTCCTACTCTGCAAGGAAATTTCAGTGCTTGCAGCTTGAGGAAATAGAAGGCCACTGACTAAAATAAAAGCTTTGGTTATTCAAACAAACACACCAACCAACACTGGTAGTAATATTCAAAAAGCCACTCCCTCACCTACTCTGGAGTAGCAGGCTTGTAACTAAATGGCTATATCTTTTAGTTTCACAAACAACTGCATACAACTTACCTATGAGTCAAAGTTCAGTTACAGAGGAATAACATTCTTCTTCTAAACATGCTCTAGTCAGGTGCAACTTACTTTAAGCCTTGTTTATGGTGAAGATGTTCTGCCTGTTACTTACTTTTTTTTAATAAAAGTACAGAAATATAGAAATAGACATACTTTACAAAATGATGCTTCAAGAGACTCTACAACAAGGTCTTAATGTTTCCAATCATTCTAACAAAAAAACGCACTATGCAGGTTAGTCTAATAAGCTTCACTAAATTTATGCTACCCTCTTAAACTGATTTTGAACCTGGCTTGCACAACTGCAATTCAGTCTCCTTAAACTAATGTGCAGAAATCCATTTTGGGTACATAAGATGCAACGCTCCCTAACAGGAAACATACCTAGTGTAAGAGTGGCACCAACTGCAATGAAAAGAGGACTGGGGGCAGAATGAGTCTATTACTTAACACCAGTTTTTTGTATCCAATACCATCTAGCATTTTTAACCTTCAAAGGTGACATTTTTCTGACCTACCCTACCCTGAAATAGTAACACTCACATCCTACCAAGGTTTTTTGTAGCAAAAAGGCCATTTTCAAAGAAAGATACAACAAGACACTGCAATTCCCTCCTCCCCCAGGTTTATTACATCGTATTTCAATTCTTTTGATCCCTTCAGTGAAGATTTAAACTTGAAGCTCCCTACCACCCCCACAACTCCTGGCGCTGTAAGTTAAAAAGCTGCAGCCTGATGCTGAAACAAGCAAAACACAACAGTAAGAGGTACAGACCTCGGAGACTAAGGAAGGAACAACTACAGGTAGAAAATCTCTCCCCAGAAGCGGATCGAGAGGCAGTGTTGGAGGAAGGATAACAAAGCACGAAAGAGGCGGCGGGGCTCCTCCTCAGCTCCGCCGCTCCCACCCGAGCCCCCAGAGCCGCCCCAGGGCCTGAGGGGCCGCTCTCCGCCGGAGCCGCAGCCCGCGGACGGCCGCAGCACGGGGAAGGCCGCCCTCGGCCATTTTGTCCCTCTCGGCGCTCCCGGTCACCAGCCCAAGATGGCGCCGGGCCGCCTCACCGCCCCGCCGCGCGCCCCCACCTCCTTCCCCGCCGCCATTTTCCCGGCCCCGGCCCTCCTCCGCGGCCTCCTCACCACCGCGCGCCCCTCCCGCCACCCGCTCCGCCCCAACGGCGACACGGGGGCGGCCGCTCCGCCCGCCCAGAGCCGTGGGAAGCGTGTGTGTGGAGGGGAGAGAGGCGGCCGGGCTGCGCGCTCAGGCTCCGTTTATTACCCGCTCGCCGTAGTTCTGCTCCCCGCTGTCGCTCATCGTCCCGCTGCGCCACTCCCCGCCAACGCCGCGCCGCGCCGACCCGACCCGATCGTCCCCGGCGCCAGCGCTCTCCGCAGAGGAAGTGACGTGTGCCGCGTGCTACGCACCCCGCCCCCCCTCACTCTTCCCGCCCTGAGGAGAGGCACCGCCCCCTCACTCTTCCCGCGTAAGGAGAAACCCCACCCCTCACCGCCTTCTGAGGGAAGCACGGGCCCCGTGGGGAAGCACCGCCCCCTCACTCTTCCCGCCTAAGGAGAAGCTCCGCCCCCTCACCGCCCACCTGAGGAGCCGTGCGCGCAGCCCGAGCGAGCCCGCGGAGCCACCTGCAGGGCATGGTGCAGGTGCTCCCGCCCGCCTAGCCGGGGGAGGCGGCTGTCAGCAGCAGACTCTCTCTTCCTCACTCACGAGTCGTCGTGGCCATCTCCTCCTCCTTTCCCAAACCGCCCAGGGCACGGTGTGCCCACAGCCTCCAGAGCTGCCCCTCTGCTTCCACATCAGGACAGGTGCTGCTTGTCACCCGCAGGAAGCCAACGTGCTGCCAGGGCCCGGGGAGGGCGCTGCGTCGGGGCTCCCCAGCTCACCTGCCGTCTTTCTCAGCCGCTTAAAGTGAACATTTCCAAGTGGTGTGGAAACAGCTGAAAAATTATTGCGATCACCAGGGTTTACCTTTGAGGAAATAATCAGTCGAAGAGCACCGCTTTAGTGGTGAAAATGGGCGCATTTCTAAAATAGCCACGCGAGGGCAGCACAGCATCGCTGAATCGTTCCTTCATTAAACAAGCTGAGTCCCAGTGTCCTTCTCGGCTGTAATTTGCTCCTGCAGTACTCTGTGCCGTTGAAAAAAGGTGTCAGCAAGGGGCTACAGCAGTAAGATGCCAGACGAGCATTCCAACAGCAAACTGCGAAGTGAAGACAGCCGTTTGACCAACAGCTTTAAACACCAGCACTTCCACCCTGCAGATTTCCTGGTGATGGCTCCTCTGCCCAGGGAGAAAGCAGCTCTAGTTGCACCACCTTTGACGCTCACAAGAACAGACAGGCTGGAGGCTGCCCGGCTGCCTTCCCTCTCTCTCCCAGCTGTAGAAGACGAAGATGAATGTATCAGCTGAAGAGAGAAGAGCGATATTTTCTCAGTTGTCAGCATTTTAAAGATGCTGCGGCTTTTTTTAATGCTGTTTTGGGGGGGGGGGGGCTTTGTTTCAATGCTTTGCTAGTGTTACAGCACAGTTAGTGACACTGTGATACTTATAAGGAAGACTGGAGGGATGCGGTCACAGGATGTGTTTATGGAATCACTGAGAACTCAGTTCAGAAAAATCAGTTTTCTCTGCATGCTGCTTGTAAGAGAAAGAAGGAACATCCTGTACCAAATGGGCAGAGAAAGATGTCTGATACGAGCTGTCAAAGTTGGTCAACGTTCAGCAGTGCATCCTTGAGGTTCTGGGTTGCATTTATAAACCATCACATTCACCCAAAACGTGCAGCATTTGGATGAAAGTGCCTGAATTGTAGGAGGAACCTGAATGTCACTAGCACAGGACTTGTATGCACGGGGTCATTGACGCATATTTGCAGGGATGCTAGCTGAGAAAAATTCAGCATATGGGACATATTTCCCTCTTGCTTGTATTTCAAATGTTTTGCTGTCTGACCAAAAGGAAAAAGCACGAGCGTTGAAATTTATGAAGAAATGCATTCATCCTATTCCCTGTGCCAAATAAGCCCCTCTGAGATGCATCTGCATACATCAGATTGTTTCCCTTATAAAATCTCGCTTTCAATGGCCGTAGTTTAGGATTAAAAACCATATTTCACTTAGGACAAACACCATCCAAATAACTGAGAGCAAGCCTGAAGTTAACCAGGTGCCATTTGGAGGTGAGAGTAATCCTCACATGCTTCCACCAGCAGAACAGCCCTTGCAAGGCCGCGCTACCAAGACTGAGTTGGGATGCACCAATTCATTTTCAGCTGGCTCGCTTTGCAAATGCCAAAGAATTATCAATCCCCGAGTGAGCATCATTGCTTGCCTTTTATATAATAAAGATCTACGTGTCAAAACAATTGTTTTCTTCACCCTGCGCTACTCAAGGGAGTGGATTTTTCCACACATTCGGTGGTCTTTTTCTTAAGAAGGGAGGGAGGTGGAAGAAGGGTGCGCCGTGACCCACGCAGCTGGCTGTGATGGCAGCAAGCTGCTACAAGATTAGCTTTTAATAGCACAGCAACTTGCTATATAAAGAGCTTGCAGGTGCTCGACTTAATCTTTCAGTCAGCTTGATGCGATAGGGCCGTAACTTTAAGCCATGGGTTATCGGACCGGCCAGGTTAGAAGCCGTTTTTCCGCAGGATTTCCCAGGCGCCGGGTCAGGCAGCTCCCACCCCGGCACAGCCCCAGCTCCCGCCGCCCCACCCCCCTCCGCTCGTGCCGCCCCGGCCGGGAGGAGCCAGCGCTGGCGGCCGCCCCGCCCTTAGCGACCGCGGGGCCCGGCCATGAGGCTGAGCCGGGCGGCCGTGCTGGCGCGGGCCAAGGCCGTCGCGCTCGATGGGGTCCGGCGGCTGAACTGCTGGTGGGGGCCTGGGATGGAGGGCGTGGGGACAGGGACAGGCCTGGGGATGGGGACAGGCAGGGCCTTGCAGTGGGAGGGATGTACGTGGGGATAGGGACGGGCAGGGCCTTGTAGTGGGAGGGACAGGCCTAGGGGTGGGGACAGGCAGGGCACTGGGGAGGAATAGGCAGGCCTAGGGTTTGGGGAGAGGGCTAGGGCAGGGGACAGGCAGGGCTGGTAGGTGTCGAGCTGCCTTGGGGTCCTAGGCAGGCCTGCGATGGCAGAGCAGTCCTGGAGGGAACAGTGGGGACATGGCAGAGGTCTGGGATAGGCCCAGGCCTGCAGCTGGGGTGCTGGGACAGCGGATGGGTGGCTGTGGCCAAGGCAAATGCAGTGATAGCCCTCTCCTCCCGCAGGGGCAGCCACCTCACCGATGTAAGTACCATGCTGCCATCTGCTCATCTCATCGATCCCCTGCCTGTACCTGGAGAGAGCTGGCGCTGGGAGGGTACAGGGGCCATGTGCTCACCTGGCTGTGCAGGATTTGGGGTCATAGGCGCATCCCCACTGCAGGAAAGGGCTGCCTGGGTGAGAGGGATGGATCCTTCCTGGAAAGCAGCATATGGATGGCAGAGCTGCGGAAGGAAGAGCAGCGAGATGCTGGCAGGGTGCAAAGGGTGGAGGCGCTGCTGAATCTGTGCTGGCTCTGGCAGCAAATCCCTCAGGCGGTGCTAAGCTTGGGTTAGATTGAAGCAACCTGAATTCCTGCTCTTGCTTTTATCTTGTTTGTGCATGGCTTAAACCGCTGTGTTGTTTTTGCTGTTTTGTTTTGTGTTTTGTTTTCTTTTTTTTCCCTGGGAGTGCAGTTTAATGTTTCTATCTCTTCCTGCATAGATATCGATATGCCGGGATCTGCCCAACGTTGAGGTGATCACATTCAGGTGAATCACAAGCTGCTGGCCTTGGAGAGAACAGAGATCATGTGTTTCACATGGCTGTGTCCTGGCCTTTGGTTTTGTGCTGCCTCTTAGAGTGTGTCTCCAAGCTGCCAGCCTCTTCTCGCCTCTTTTCTCAAGCAGCAGAGATGTGGAAATGGTTATCCTTCAGTTCGCTCCTCTGCACCTGTCCCCTTGCTATTCGAGAAAATAATCCTTGTTTTGAGAGGGGTTAAAAAGTCTTAGGATTTTTGCTCCTTAAGTCATATTCCATGATTGAGATGGAATTTTCCAGGCCTCCACATGAAGGCAGTTTGCAGAAGGCTGGTTGAAATGTTTGGTTCTCTGAAAGCTCCACGTTTCTCCCATCTCACATGGAGCCTCTGCTATCTTTGAAATTGATCTTTTCACCTTGGGAATCTTCTGTGGGTTCTCCTTCACCTTGGGAATCTTCTGTGGGTTCTCCTTCAGCTTGAGCTGCTAGAGAAAAGGGCGTCAGTGTGACGGATGGTTGGGGGAAGCAAAAGCTGTTTGTCATCTTCAGCAGAGAGCAGCGCCTGCTTTTTTAATTCCTCCCTCTGTTTACAAAGATGAAATGCCATCTTTTTGTTCCATGCAAAGCTGTAGGCTCCTGAACACCGCCCTCGCTGTGTCGGTGTGAGGCTTCTCAGTGAAGCTGATGCAGAAAAAGGGGCTGAAAAGCTGTGTGCTGCAGGGGCCCTGCTCCCCACTAAGGGCACAATGAGGAGGGGTGGGCTGAGCCTGTGCTCTCTCTGCAGCCTGAATGGCATCTCAGACCTTGAGCCGCTGAACCAGTGCCAGAATCTGAGTGAGCTCTACCTGAGGAAGAACAACATTGCAAGCCTGAATGAGCTCTTCTACCTCAAAAACCTGCCCCGGCTGAGGGTCCTGTGGCTGTCTGAAAACCCCTGCTGTGGGTCGGACCCCCACCGCTACAGGATGACAGTGCTCCGCAACCTCCCCAGCCTGCAGAAGCTCGATAATCAAGGTGGGTGTTGGCAGGGAAATGAACAGCCCTGAGCCCTGGGCAGGGTGAACTGGAAACCAGTGATGTGCTGGTTCCTCTTGTTCAGGTGTCCTTGACTCCTTGTGACAGGGAGATGTGGTACAGGTGTGCAGCCAGGCAGGATCTGTTGGAGGCTGAGAGTCCCCTCTGTAGAACCATTGCTCCCAAGCTGTTTTCTCCCTTTTGTGCCCTGCAGTGCCAGGGTTAGTGCTAGCGGGGCTGAAAGAGGCTCATTAGAGCTGAGACTGTACCATTAATTAGAGGTTTTTCAGAGCTTTCTCCTTTGCTCTGGCAAAACAAAGATTCTGTAATTGGATCTGCAGTTACAGAAAAACCTCTTTCACCTGCTAGCAGTAGTTTGGTGGCTTTTGGATCCTGCAGAGCATATTTTCATCCTCACCTGATGTCTTTCTCCTTTTGAGAGCTTGGTGACAGCCACTGTTCTCTTATGTGGGAGAATGCAAGCAAAGGGCTGGTACAAAGCAGGATTGTTGGGCGAAACCCTCGTGGTGTAGCTCTGCAGCAGCAGCACATTCCTGATCACAGGCACTGTCTTTCTGGGCTGCTGGAGTTCATTGGAAGCAAGTGGCTCCAGGCTGTTTTTTTTTGCTTTCACAGCCGTGACAGAGGAAGAGCTGTCCCAGGCCCTGGTTGATGGGGAGGAAATCACTGCCCCACCAGCCAGGAGGAGTTTGGAGAATGGCTGCTCTGCGTCCACAGAGTCCAGTGCTGCTGAATCCACAATGGAGACTGAGAGCGAGCTGCTGAGCTTCGGTTTGGAGGAGACCAAGTGAGATGTTAGGGCTCCTGGGCTGGACTCGTGGGTGGCATGACAGGACCCTGCTGGCCAAACCCCATCCTTCTGTGGGCCAGCCCTGCAGCGGGTGCAGATTCCTGTTGTTCCAGTTAGCGTGATGGAGCTGTGCTGGGTCAGCAGTACTCATGGGGCTGGTTCTCTGTCTGCAAAACAGGCTCTACCATAGCCGAGTGCTTGCTATCAGCTGCATGTTTAGACAGAGGTGGGTGAGCTCTGGCCCATTCCTCCTTAGCTCCCCTGCAGCACGCTTTGGTGCACATCAGCACTGTGGCACACGTTGGAGTGCAGTGTGATGCAGTCAGTTCCCAGTCCCGCTGTTGGGAGTAGCCTCCTCGTGGTGCCTTGCCTGCTTACATCCTATAGCTGTGAGGCTCTTACTACAGTTTTGCTTAGGTTGCCGTGCTCTGTGGGCAGCAGTAGTGTGTGAGGAGCTGTGCACTGAATCCCTTGGCTAGATACTTGTTGGGTAGCTGCCTGTGACTGAAGAAGTTTGGCCTGGCAGAGTAAGGTTTTGCCATCTGGTTATTGTAACGTTTGCTCTTCTTCCCTTTCTCCAGCAAAATTCGAGAGCAGCTTGGTATGAAGCCTGTTCCTAGGGATAAATTTTCCTCCTCCTCACCTCAAGAGATGGACTGTGGCCGAAAGACGAGAGTGAGTATCTTTCAAGACCAAATTGCTTTCCATCTTTAAGATGCCATGCAGTGCTTTTATTTTCCTCTACATGCAGAGAAAGCCTGATGAGGTTTGTATTCTCCCTGTCTGCCCACGGGCACGTGTGTCCCTGTGCTAAGAGTATGTCAAAGATGGGCAGCAGCTGAAACGCAGCTGGTGAGCGGGACGCTGCTCAACTGAGTACTTAGGTGCTTCTTCAGCCCCCCCTGTGGTGTAGCCCCAGATGAACCTCATGGATCTTGGCTGTGCAGCTGCGAGCTGCTGTATACTGGCCTCAGTGTCATCACTGCAATTGGCAGTAGGAAGGCCAGAGTGAGAATCTAGACCATGTTCTGCCACATTCTAATATTTGTTGCCTGCATTCTCTTTTTCATTCATGTTTTAAGTGTCCTTTACAGCACCATGAGTACTGCTGCAGGCACTGGTTTTTTTCCTGCTTTCTGGCAAAATAAAAATTAAGGGAATGTGGCCTCAGACTGCAGCTGTGGAGTTTCAAGTTGGACGTTAGGAAAAAAGATTTTCCCTGAAAGGTATCTAGAGAGGCTTGTGGAATCTCTCTCTGCAGTTTTTCACAACATAGTTTGACAGAGCCGTGTTCTGGTGTTGGCAGCAGTCCTCCTTTGGCGGGAGGCTGGTCTGGGGACCTTCAAAGGTTCCCTCCAGCTCCTGCTTTTGCTGTTTTTTTCCTGTTGCTCAGATCAGAGTGGGGGCACGTCCTTTCTCGCTCTTCATGCGGTCACACTGGAGAGAGGACAGCTGCTCAGTTGAGTGCCCTTTTCCCTACAGGAGCCAGAGGTGTGTGGGCAGTTTGTGCAGGACTGGGTGGACGAGTTTGTCCTGCGTTCCATTAGTCTCCTCCAAGGCAGCCTCTGCCCCACTTGGCCTCAGGGGGGTTGATTTGTCCCTGTAGGTGCAGGTGGTGAAGTCCCTAGAAGGAGCAGCAACTCGAAAACTGAGTGCCCATCCTCTCTGGGCTGGTGTTAACGTGCTTGTATAAAGCAGTGCCCATCTCATCCTGACAGAACAACGTGCTGAATGCCATCCTGCTTCTCACGAAGGAGCTGGACGCAGAGGGTCTGGAGATCGTCCAGCAGACAGTGGGGAGGAGGCTGCAGGCCTTCCGGAAGAGAGAACTGCAGGAGGAGTGACGATGCGTGCCGCATCCTCCCTGGAGCATTCCGCGAGCTGGGGAGTTCTCCCCAGCCCAGAAGCACCACTCTGTCCATACATGCCTGGCTCAGCACATCCCGCTGCACTTCCCCTGTGGGTGGGGTGATGCTGGCTGCAGAGAAACTGCCCCTTTAGCTCTCCTGACATTGCCCCTGGCTGTGTGCATCACGCTGGCAGGATCTGCCTCTCGGGAACTTTCCTGCTGGCGTGGCACGCTCTGTTAATGTGTGCATGTCACGTCACTGGGGTCATTCGATGGGAGCCACAGTGGGATCAGCAAGCAAAAGCTAGCAGGGCTGTGGGCAGAGGTGCTTCTGTGTTCTACAAATGAAGGGGCTGGCAAAGCCTGGCGGCAGCCAGAAATTACACTACTTGTAGGTTGCTCCCTGTTGGCCGAGCACTTGGCTAGTTGTCGTTCTGTGTCTGCATAGAGCAGGTTCTGAAGGGAGCTTCTCTCCCAAAGATTTGTTTGAATCTTGGAAAGACGCTGCCTAAAGGATTTTCAAGAACTCGCTGATGCAGATGGTGAAGGTCAATGACACATTCTCAATTTATCTTAAACTCCTGATTTCTTCTGGCCTTGTTAGTACAAGCAGCATCTGACTTAGTGATCAGGTGGCCCAAAGAAGACCTTGGTGCAGCCTGGGTGAAACAGCAAATCCTGAATGCTGAGCTATAGTTTTGCCCCTGCATGTCCCTGCAGGCGTTAGAGCAGACTAAGGAAATTTAACCTTGAAGCAAAATGCCCCTGTGCATTTTGGGAGAAATTGAGCCAAGCATTAATGTTGGAATGCACATGTATCAAGGGTGGTGCTTAACTGAAAAAGCCGAATTCAGAAAAATTTTGCAAAGCTGTTAAATACCACTTGAAACATTGTGACGTAGCAAATAAAAGCCATTTTCCCTCCAGGACCTGTGAGTTGTGCCTGGGGCTCAGCAACCATCCTGAGAACAACTGACTCTGGGCATTGCTGTGTTACATCTGGGTCACAGCTCCTATTGTGAGCCCTGTGAAGCCGGAAGGCAGCTGATGGCCCCTGCTCTCTCCCGCTTCACTGACCGTGAAATGCTTCATCTGACTGCAGTGCTGCTCATGACCAGAACTGCTGCACCTCCCTGCTTTCCAAAGGCACTTTGCTACTGGGGCAGCTCCCTGCAGCAGCAAGTCCACAGCAGCTGCAGGGAGCAAAAGGACTGTGAGCAAGGCTTGGTGCAGAGGTGCAAAGACTGTGGGGGGGACACGGCCCTTAGTGTGGTTCTCTGCAGGGCCTGGGGTGGTTGTGGCTCTGCTTGCTGTGTTTGCATAGGCACCCAAGCCCCTGCACTGCGTTGTGCTGGTGAGAATGCTCCTTGGGGATGTTGACAGCCCTGTGCACACAAGCACAACTATGTGGCCTTGGGATGGGGGGACACAGTGCATCCCTCTGGGTGAGAATTGCTGATGCCTTTAACTCTTCAGATGACCTAATTCTTGCCTCCTGTGTTAAGCCCAGCTGCACTGAACTGGTCAGTGTGATTTATAATATACTAGTCTTCCCCTGACAGCCGAGGCCCCAGAGACTTACCCGGCATCTTGTTTCCATCCTGCCCTTGTGCTGAAGTTAAGTCTTCTCCCAGGCTGCCTCAACAGCTGCTTGGTGGCAGAAGTTGCACCTTTCTGCACTGGGAATTGTGGGAGCAGCTGCTGGAGCGCGTTGGCAGACACCCTGTGGCCTGGAGCCCCCCATTTTGCTGGGAGGAGAGCGTCTGGAGCAAGCATTGTGGCTTGTCACAGGGCTGGCAGTGGCTGCCGGAGTGCTCAGCGTGGCCCGGGGCTGCTCTGGCGCAGCTCCTTTTTTCTCAGCTCACAGCAGTCAGCCTGCTAATCCCCGCCAGAGCTCTCCGCCTACGTGCCGTGCTTGTCATACTTGGCTGCTGCTGCTGCTGCTGCAGCTGCCAGGTGCCCCCTCTGCTCTTGGGCCACCTCGTGGCATCTTTGTCACGCTGGGGACCAGTGGCCTTCCTTCCCCTGTGCGATGCTTGGTGTCTCGGTGGCTCTGGGGCTGGGATGGATGTGCCAGGGGAAGCTGGATGCATCATCATCACATTTCTGGGGCCCTGTTGAGGAGCGAGATGGGCTTCCCCAAAAGCAGCATTGGGGCACCCACCTCCCCAGGGGTGTGATCTGTGCCTGGGTTCCCCAGGGCAGGTATCACCAGGGGAAAGCCGTGATGTTTGCTTCATCAGCAAGTTCTGCTGCTTCTCTGCACTCAGCTCTGGCAGGGATGTTGCATTTCGTTATCATTGTCCAGAGTCTAAAATAAGTACTGTGGCCAGCTAGGCGAATAGCACTGTTGCCCTTAAAATCAAAAGGGCCTCCACACTGGGGACAACTCCACAGAAAGAAACCAACTCTATCCAAACCCTACAACTGTGACACGTCCCCACGATGGTGATGTTTGTTGGCCTGGCACTGGGAGGAAGGAGTCCTGGGAGATTTGTTGTCTGACATCAGCTGAACACTGCCAAGCCCCAGAGCTGTGAGCCGGAGCCAAGGCGCTTGGCAGCTACCCTGAGAAACTGCGTGAAAACCACGCGCATCACCCTGACCCATCCGCTTTGAACTTCCCTTGAAGGTGGGAACCAAACCCTGGGAGATGCAGTTTTCCTCCAGGGTCGAGAGGTCTCCTCGCAGAGGGACACTGACTTTGCGCATTCTGGAGGGACTCACGCATGGGAGGCTGCCTGTGGTCCTTTTCTCCCAGGACCCTGGCTTGGGGGTGCACAGAGCAAGGAAACCTCTTGTCACAGCATTAGCTGGGCTCTGGCAAGCTGTCTGCAGCTCAGCTTTCTCACACCCCCTCTCTAGAAACCATCCCCAGCACAGGATGGTCCCCCCCATCCCAATGCATGCCCCATGGGGACACGGCCTCCAGTCCTCCTCCCTGTGGGACCACAATGAGCATGCCGGTGACGCATCGTTGATTCCAGCAGGTTTTATCTCTAAGACGCAAGCGACGCCGCGATGGTGAGACGTGGTTGGGTCACAGAGCAGTGGTGAGATGATGGGCACAGCCCTGCCGGTGGCACCAAGGGCCACGTGGCGGTGGTGACAGCCAAGCGTCATGCAGGGTGGCCGAGGATGGGGGACTGCCAGGACTGGTGCTCCATGCCTGCTCTGGCAGAGCACCGCAACCTCTTCCACTCCCCTCCCGCGCGGGGTCGTCAGCTAAAAGCAGCGATTGGTTTGGGCTATCAAGCCATGAAATAAGGAATCAGGAATACCCCATCATTAAATAATAAACTAGAAGAGGAAGATTTTGGGGCCGGGCCGCGCAGCCAGGCTCGTGGAAGCCCCCGTTCCGACATCTGCACAGTGACCGGCCCCATGGAGCAGCAATTTCAGGCAGGGTTTGGGGAGGACACGCTCGGGGATGGCCACTAGAAGCCCTTCTCGATGCTGAGCGTGCGCCGGGTGACGTGCTCCATCTTCCCCGAGATGTACTCTGTCAGGCTGATCTGGTAGTTGGCCAGCATCTTCAGCATCAGCCGCAGGTTCAGCCACCACTGCTCCTGGGGCAGCCGGTGCCTGCGAATGGGGACACGGCTCTCCTGTGGCCCTGGGCACAGTGGCCATGGGGAACCACGGACAGAGGATGGGCACTTACTCAAAATCAGTGACTTTCTTGAGCTCCGTCACAGGGCTGAAGGCCACCACCTTCTTCCTCAGCCCGATGACACAGGCAGAGTCGGCCGAGTTGGCAAACACGCGCCCTGTAGAGGACACACTGTCATCACCCAGCAGCAGGGACAGCGGCCACGCTGTGACCAGCATCCCCCAGCCCTGCACTCACCCTTGCGGTATGCCTCCTGCAGCTTCTCTGACATCCACAGCACGGCCTTCACGCCCAGCTTAGTCCCATAGTTTCGGTCAAAGGGGGTCGGGGCTCCCCCCTAGGGACAGAGAAAAGCTGAGGTCGAGTCCCTGTGGGACAAAGCCCAGTGCTGGTGGCTCTCCCGTCCCTGTACCTGCTGGAGGTGGCCCAGGACGTTGATCCTGCAGTCGAAGATGCCCTTGCCCTCAGAAGAGTAGAGGTTATAGAGGAACTCAGTGGTATAGTGCTCATGGCACTTCTCGTTGCTGGGGAGCAGAGGGAAGGGGTGGGGTTACTCCTTGGTGGGCTATCCCCAGGGTGTCCCGAGGGACACGGATATGACGAGAGGTGGTGGCCTCACGTTGTGCCAGGGGAGAGTCAGGTTGGGTATTAGGAAACATTTCTTCTCAGAAAGAGCGGTGAGGCACTGGCACAGCTGCCCAGGGAGGTGGGGAAGTCACCGTCCCTGGAGGTGTTCCAGAGCCGTGGGGATGTGGCACTGAGGGATGTGGTCATTGGGCATGGTGGGATGGGTTGGGGTTGGACTTGGGGATCTGAGAGGTCTTTTCCAACCTCGATGACTATGACTTTTGACTCACCGCAGCACCAGCCCTCTCTGGATGTCTGTCTTCATTTTGTCTGTCAGGTGCTCCACGTTGGCCTGCAGGACAAACCCCCCAGCATGTCCCATGCCTTCCGCATCCGCCTCACATCCCCCCAACCCCAGCAGATCTCATCCACAGCTCTTCCCATTTCCATTTTCCACCTTTTTTTTCACCAAAAATGGTATTGCTGGGATCTTGAGGGCTGCTCACCTTCAGGTCATGGATGGTGAAGGGGTCTTCATATACATAGGCAGCATCGGCGCCCACAGCGATGCCGGTGACGGTGGACAGGTACCCACAGTAGCCTCCCATGGTCTCCACGATGAAGACGCGGCGCTTGGTGCCTGATGCCGACTGCTTGATGCGGTCACAGCTCTGCACAGGGACAATGCTGGTCACGGGGCCACATTCATACAGCGTGGTGCCCCCACCTCACCACTGCCCCTCACCTCCATGGCTGCGTTGACAGCTGTGTCCGAGCCCAGGCTGAAGTCGGTGCCGGGCACGTTATTGCTGATGGTGGCGGGGATGACACACATGATGATGCAGAGCTCCTCATACTGCCCACGGGCTTCCACCAGCTGCAGCACCCCCTCGTATGCCTGCCGTGGGCATGGCCGTCAGCAGGGTCTCACCTCACCTCACCACCCAGGGCCAGGATGGGCCCATCAGGTGTGGGAGATGCCACCTCCTGCAGTGCCACCAAAGGGCACTTCTACATTCAGGGTTTCCCCGCACCTCGAAGCCGCCAATGACCAGCAGAGCTTGGATGTTGAATTTCCGCACGTTCTCCACAATCTTTTCCATGCAAGTCTTGGGCAGAGTCCTGGAAGGGGGAAAGACCCCGCAGTGAGGCCCATGAGAAGCCTGGTGACAGCGGCGTCCACTCTGGCACAGCCACGGGCCACTCACCGCTTGGTGCCTAGCATGGACCCGCCGCGTCCCAGCCAACCAGCCACATCATGCCAGCCCACCTCGCGGATCTGCAAGAAGCAGCGCTCAATTGTGGAGCTGAGGATAACCCGGCCACCCCAATCTGAGCCCTGTGGGCCTTTCGGTGCCCTCATGCTCACCTGTCCCTTGGCCAAGCCCTCGAAGCCGTCGCTCACTGCGTAGACAGTGTGGCCACGGCAGATGCTGATGCGCACAGCTGAGCGCACGGCCGCGTTCATGCCGGCGGCAGGGGCCCCCACGTTCAGGATGGCCAGGCTGAAGGGGCTCTGTGGGGACAGCAGCGGTGCAGTGGGGATGGAGGCATGGCCACCAGGAGGGGAATAGAACTGTCCTCCTTAGAATTGAGGGGATGATGGAGAGGACAGCTTGGCAGCCTGTCTTACTTTCTCCTGTGCTGGCTTCTGGTGTGCCAATAGCTTATAGATGTTCCAGTTGTTCTCAAAGCTCCTGCAAGGACAGCAGTGGCTCTAGTGGAGAACCTCCGTCCCAGCAGGAACCCCCAGTCACCCCATGGTGACATCTGGTCCCCCACAGTGGCTCACCTCCCGCGGAGCTGGATCGCCTCATCAAACCTCTTCTCATCCATGGCCTTCTGCACGTCCTTCGTCTTGGGGGAGAGATGCAGCACTGTGACACCCGCACATGGGGTGACGGCAGTGGGATGCCCTAGCGCCCACTTAACAGAGTGCCACCAACCAACCCCATGGAGGTGCCACCACCAGCTCTGCACCCCCAGTGCCGCCATGTACTCACCACCTGGACGCACTCCATCAGCGGCAGCCGCACTGACTGGTTCCCTGACAGGCTGACCACGCATGCAGGGGTGTCCGGAGTGGCCTCCAGCAGTGCCATCACTGCCTCCATCCCCATCTTGCTGCTCTGCAATGGGTCAGGGACACCCCCTTGGGTTGTGACAAAGCCCTTCTCCCACCTTCCGGCCCCCTCCCGCAGCCCTGGGCACCCACCAGCACACGGTCGAAGGCGGAGGGTGTTCCACCACGCTGCACATGGCCCAGCACGGTGACACGCGTGTCGAAGCCCAGGCGCTGCACCACCAGCTGCGGGGCAGAGAGGCCATCAGGGCGAACAGGGCCCAGCCATGGGAGCAGGCAGTGGGGTGAGGCTTACATCTTTGACGTAGTTGGAGGAGATGGGCTTGCCATTGCGGTCGATGGCCCCCTCTGCAATGATGATGATATTGAGCCGTGATCCTCGGCTGCGGGTCTGGGGGAGCAAAAGGCACAGCAGCTTAGCTAAAATTTGTGCCAGCTGAGCGCATCCCAGCCACAAGCATCCTCCCCGTGGTGAGGATGGGCTCCTCACCTCCCCAAGCCGCTCGCACATCAGGTCCTCCCAGCCATCCTCCGGGGGGGATTCAGGGATGAAGAGCCAGTCGGCCCCTGAGGCCAGCCCGGACACCAGCGCCAGGTACCTGCAAGGAGCGGCGGTGGCACCCAGGTGTCCCCAAGGGCCCGAAATGCAGCAGAAAAACCCCACTCCACCTGGTGTCCTCACCCGCAGTGGCGGCCCATCACCTCCAGCACGAACGTCCGCTGGTGGCTGCAAGGACATGGTTTAGGGACATGGTTAGTGGGCACGGTAGGGATGGGTCAATGGTTGGATGATCTTAGAGGTCATTTCCAACCTTAATGGTTCTGTGAGTGGGCATGGTGGGATGGGTGGGTTGGTAGTTGGACTTGATGAACTTAGAGGTCATTTTCAACCTTAATGATCGATAATGAAGGGATGAGGGTGAGGAGGATGAGGAGGGTGGGCAGAAGGAGAGTGGGTGCTGCACTGATAGTGGGGCCATTGGTCTCACCTCTGCGCTGTGGTGGTGATGGCGTCGATCACCTCCATGATGCGATGCAGCGCCGAGTCGGTGCCGATGGTCATGTCGGTGCCGCAGAAGTCATTGTCGATGGAGCCCACCAAGCCAACCACGTTGAGCCGCCCGTTGGCCTTCGCCACCTCCTCGCTGATCAGCCCTGCGCCCCGACGCCCAGCACTTTGGGTTGAGCTCTGGGCTTGGCTCATGGATACCTATCTCGTCCCACCTCCTGTACCCCATGCCCCCCACCCCGCACCACGCACCGTCCTGCAGCAGCTCGTCCAGCAGCCCGGCCCACTCGGCACGGAAGACATCGGCACCCGTCAGGCTGCCATCACCGCCGATGACGCAGAGGTTGGTGATGCCGTGCTCCACCAGGTTGCGGGCGGCGCGCAGGCGGCCCTGCCGCGTGGTGAACGCCTTGCAGCGGGCGCTGCCGATGACCGTGCCGCCCTGCAGAGAGGGGACACGCGGGGGGATGTGGCACGGCGGGTTGCGACACGGGGCATCCCCGGCGGAGCCTGGCGACGCTCACCAGCTGGATGATGTTGGAGACGCTCAGCCAGGTGGCCTGCTTGATGTTGTCACCGCCTTCCACCAGCCCCTCGTAGCCCTGCGGAGGGGACACGGAGGTGACATTCCTGCGTGCCACACGCAGGGGCGGGGTGGCTGGCAGGGGCGCGGGGCGGGCAGACCTCGTAGATAAGGAAGACTTTGGCTCCCACGTAGATGCCCATGCGGGTGACGGCGCGCACAGCGGCGTTCATGCCTGCGGAGGGGACACGTGGCACCGCGGGGACATCGCCGCACCGGGAGGGGACCCACCGCTCTCACCGTGTGGCCATCCCCATGCGGTGGGGCGCATCCCCATGCCCCGCGTCCTCGTACTCCCATTTCCCCGTGCTCCACGCCCCGTGCCCCGACGTCCCCGCGTCCCCGCAGCGCGTCCCACAGGCCCCCGCGGCAGCGAGGACTCCGGACCCGCTGTTTCCCCGCCGCCCGGCAGGGGACCCGGGAGGGGGTACCCGCCGCCCCCGGCCGCCCCGCGGGCCCCACCTTGCGCGTCGCCGCCGCTGGTGAGCACGGCGATGGCCATGCCGG
>NC_034412.1:20140421-20198591 GCF_002078875.1 Numida meleagris | reverse complement strand
GGGAGGTGGGGGGGGGAGAAGTCAGAAGGGCGTTTTTGTGGCACAGGGCAGTACCCCTGCATCGCCATCAGGCACACCCAGAGTTGCAGGGCAGATTTTGCATCATGGTTCCAAGAGCAACTCGCAGGGCATCAGAGAGTGATCTGGTGGCTCTGGTGGGTGGCAGCCTAAGGATTGGGGCAACTGTAGGGGGCTCGAAGGAGATGGCTTGTTTTGCTTCTGCAGTGCATCAGTTTTTAGACAGCTGGGGCTGTCTTTGCTTGCGACGGCTCTGGAAAAACCTCTTCCCCCCTATCTGTAGGCCCTGGCAGCGCTCCAGAAAGTGGCTGCTCTGCCAGCTCAGAGGAAAGGGCAACAGCTGGTGCCCTCAAGTCCCCAGGGCCCTACAGCCTTCCTCAGGCACCGCACCCAAAGCCACCCTGGCCCTGGGTCACTTCCGTGATGGTGACCAGCATCAACCAACGCATGACACAGAGGGAAGGGCTATGGCACTCCTCAGCACCCCTCCCAGCCCCCAAATTCTCCTGCCCACCCTCAAACTGCCTCATCATAGGGTCACCACCACCAGCAGAACACAGGGGCCAGCTGGCAGCCCAGCTCACACACGGGGAAGGGTTGGCCCCAGTTATTCCTTAAGTGTTTACCATCATCCGGCAGCTGGTAGCCACTGCCAGGGCCAGTCCTTCAGGCCCTATACTCCCCCTCTGAACAAGTGCCAGTTCTCAGCTGTATCCTGTCAACCACAGGGCACTTTCCCTTTCTTCCTGGCTTTATCCACCCTACACTCCCCTGGAGGCTCTCACCAACCCCCACAGAGCATCTCCGTAAGAGCAAACAAGGCTTTTCTCCCCGCATGCCAAACACTTTCCATCACTCATACTGCTATTGCTGCCAGCTGAGATAAGAAGCCCAGCCTCTAACACTGTGCATTGTTGCAGTGAGTAAGGTGGTGCCCGTGGGCTAGGACTGGGTTTCCCCTTCGCCTCCATGTGCATCCCATGGGTGTGCACACACAGCCTAGCAGGGACACGCTCATCCTTTGGGGTGGAACTGCATTTTGGCATCAGCCCCACACCCTGACTGGTGGCTCTGTATCCTGCCTGTCCCAATCCCTTGGGCAAGAGGGTGCCCAGCATCAGGAGCTGCCCCAAGAACTAGGATCATAGTATCAGCGCTCACCCTGAAGGTGGAGGTTCTGGGTGGGAGCAAGGGCTGTACAGCACCTCGGGGGTTACACTGCAGCATCACTCCTGCTCCCCTTGCACATAGTGTCCCTCCATCCTTCTGGCACCAGATTTAGGTCTCCCTCACCTCAAACTGCTGCATCTTTTGCTCATCACCGGGACAAGAAGAAGAGTTTATCCTTATAATAAACACATTCTATGCGCTCAGTGCCTGTGCTGCTATCATCAGTGCTGCTCAGGACTAAACAAGCCCTGTTCCCCTGAGCTGTCCTCAAAGGTCACATTGCGACAGCCCCAGATGCTTTCATCTGTGATGTTTCCAGTTTCCAGACATTCTTTTTAATCCTGCTGCTCCACTGGGATGAGCATGCTTGCTGCATTTAAGACAGCGCTGCAGTCCTCCTAGAAACAGGGACTTATTTTTTGGCAATGCATTTCTGGCTCCTGGTGAATTTGGGATCTTGGGAAGCACTAAGATCTTCCTCCACCACTCTACCACTAATCAGTTATGCCTTTTACTTCTGCATCTGCTTTCTCCTGTAGCAGGAGGCTCCTCTGCCTGTCTGCCAGCCTCCTACTCTCAGGGGTGAGCAGGCAGATTCCTGGAAATATTCAGTGGCAGAGGAAGGGGCAGAACTGACAAATCCCTCCTGCAGAGAGCACAGGGTGCCCAGCTCCTATTGCTGCCCTCTTCCCTTTCTTAACACCTCCCAGGTCAGTGTGCCTGACCCAGATGGAGGAAACAGGAGGCAAAAGCTGTGCCCTGGCCACAGTCAGCACCAAGCATGGCGATGTGGCAGATGGGCAAACAGAAGCTGCTAGGCAGTTACCACACCTCCCTCCCTCCCACAGCTGGGCTGTCCCCTGGGTGGGACAAGCTTCAGTCTGAGTAAGCCATCCCCTTGCAAGACAGAGCGAGCAGCTCAGCTCTATGGCATGGGAGCAGAGCAGCTGCTATCTCAACACCACCTCAAAATCATGTAAAAGAACACCAGTAAGGAACTGCCACTTTACATTCCTTTCCTGTCCAGCCCCACACCAGAGGTCCCCAGACACGTTTAAACAGCTGGATTCTGGGAACAGTGCAAACCTGGGCACTTTCAGGACAGCAATTCTCTCCTGGCAGCAGTCACCCCTCCCCTCCTATCTCTACTGCCTGTTTCTCAAAAATAGATATATTTAGATACAGATAAGTACTTTAGAATAACAAGCAATTCAGGGAAAAAAAAACAAGCCAGCCCACACAACCCTTCCAGAAAAGTTTCCATGGAGGAGAAGATGCTGTTTGTGAACACTTTCACCCCTGTCCATTCTTGGTGAGGAGGGGACACTCTGTGCAAGCAGTTTAGCTGGCTGAAGTGAGAAATAAGGCAGCAGCAGCTGTCGCCTGGCCAAGAGCATCAGGGACAAATCCCCTTCGGGCCAGATGGTTGCTAAGGACCCATGTACCAAACACAAAAGCTCCTATGTACGGTTTCAGAACTGCAGCGTCCGGTCTGGGGTGGGCAGTGGGGCTTTGCAGGAAGCAAACCTGTCCTGGGGTGACAAGACAACTGGGCAAGGCTATTGGGTCAGCAGCTGTTGCTGCCATCTCCTGAGAACAGGTAGGTTGCCGCAATGCTTTCTGGAAAAGCCATCCTATACCATGATTTCACCGTCATCTACCTTTGCTAAGCACTGCTAGCTAGGGAAGCTGCCCAGATAACCAGCAGAGTACCCAGGCTGGCTGAGCAAGAAAAAACAGGTTTTATCCATCTCTGATCAACTGAGGTTGGACATCTCCAAGCAGAATACATTCTCTCCGAGCTGCTTTGTACTTCCTTAGATGTTACTGCGTAAATATTTACAGTGAGGACTCCTCTCCCCCACTATGCTAACGCTCTACAAGAGATACTTCTCCCACAAGAACTGAAAGGACTACTTGCCCAGTTATCTCTTCAAAAACAGTAAGCCAGAGGCACGTACTCACTTGCTTGGCAAGAAGAGCTGCAGTTACCTGCTCCTGGCCTCCCTGCTGGAACACCCCCTCCTATGCAACCTGCAGGATGGCAGAGTCTGATGTGGCTGTGGAGTCCTCAGCCTATCCAGGGACAGCAGGATCCAGCCAAGGGGTAGTAACAAAGCACTGACAGTAGCAATGGGATCTTGAACTAGAGCTGAATGAGCCTGTGGTTAGACCCTGGAAGAACATACAACTTGGAGGTGATCAGAGGCATTCACCTTGTAAATCAGGGTCCTGTTTTAGGTAGGCAGTAACCATTCATTTTTTAAAATATACCCTTCTCAAAGTGGCAAGAGCTTCTATAAAAACACATTTTGAGGACAAGTGTCTTGATAAAATAATTGAACAACATGTCTGTATCTGAACTGTTAATCCTTCCCTCGCACAAAGATTTAGGCCGTGTGAGATAAAGCAGTCCACGTGTGCTATGACTCACACTGGTTAAGTGTTACTGAGAGAGAGGACGCAGCATATCACAGCCACAGATCACCACAGAACCTGGGGATCACAGGGTGCAGATGCCTTTTCTGTGATCCTTGAATGCTCTAGACTTTCCTGGAGCAAACGGAGCAAAATCCAAAGTGGAACATTTGAATGAGACCCTAGCAAGCACCAATGCACACTGCTTCCTGGAAAGACAGCACGGAAAGCCTGCGAGTCCTGTCCTTAGGGACAGAGCAAATCCCAACTGTGCACATACACCACACAGCAGGGAAAAGAAGGTGGAAGGAAGTGGGGTTGCCTGGAAGGATTTGGGGCTTTTTCTGTTTTTTTCTTCTTTGATCGCATCTCAGTGAATTACCTGCACCACAAACAATGAAGCTGGTCTCTGCTGACTTATGCTTTGCTCTCACACTGGCAAATATTGCGGCTTGGCAACTACTGTTGCTGTTCAGCACAGCACCGGCCTCTCAGAGCAGCAGTGATCCACAATGGAAAGGGAAAAACATCCTACAGGAAGGAAAAAAATTAACATGAAAAGGAAAAGCAGTGGCGGGAAGAAGTACTTGTGCTCAGAATAGAAGCACTGCCTGCTGCTGGGGGTGGGGGTAGGAAGGGTTACACCGCAGCCAAAATCTCACGCGCACAAGTTGAGACCTGGCTATAATTTTCAGCTTTATCTCTGTACAAGCAGCACAGGGGCAGGTTGGTTGGGTAGGAAGGCAGGCAGGCCACACAGCAGTCAGCAAACAGACCCTTGTAGCGTAGCACTGACACAACAGGAACCAGCGCAGGGCTGTCAGGTGTGTCTGTCTTGGAAATCTAAGGTTTCAAAATCAAAGCCAAGGGGAGAGGTGAGGCACAGAGCTGCCTACAGAGACCTGGAAACAGCAGGTCAAACAGGCTGATGCTCTAGGTAGCAGCCTCAGCCAGGATTAACACCTCGGTCTTTAGTGAGGACTTAGAGGAAGGCTAGCACTGAGACAGAGGGTTTTGCACCGTGGGTTCCCTAAGCCCCCACTTTGCTCTGACAAATCAAACACACAAAGGATCTAACAGGAAGCCTTCCCAGTGCTGCTGCTTCCACTGCGTCAGCTCCCGCTGCTGCTGGGGGGGGACATGGCTGGACCACTGCAGCACAATGCTTGGGCCGCAGTTCTCCACCTCTCTGAGCTCAGATCCGTGCAGCTTTAACTTGAAAACAAAGGAAAAGCCTTAACAACAAAAGCCAAAAAAGAGACTTCCAGTCTCCTGCTGCTGCTCCCCAGAAAGCATTTCCCAGTTCAACAGGAGATCTCATCCATTTCCCAGCTCAGAGAATGAGGAATCAAGCAGCAGCAGCAGGCATCCCACTCTGCAGCCCTCAGGAGCACGGGATGAAAGCGCAGAGCAGCATCCTACACCAACAACTGACTCATCTCTCTCGCTGCCTGCATCCCTGTCACAGCAAAGCAGCACGAGGCTGACTGACACAGGCACCTCTGGGAACTTTCTTAGCTACCACTCCCAAAGTTCTTGCAAATAACATGCAGAGACAAGCAGTTCTGACAAGGATGCTTAAAGGAGCAGTGCCTTCATGACAGACACCAGAGCAGCACAGGATCCTCCTTGATGAGTTGTTGGGCCCTTGGTTCAAATAAACTAACTACAGAGCTTTTGCTGGTGTTAGCAGCAGTAGTTTCACTCTTTGTGGCAGCTCTCAGCAAGATCATGAGTCCAATGACCTGCAGCTGTATCAGGGTAAGGGCTGCTGAAATACATAAGCAGGTAGTTTTTGCCATTCCAACTCAAATGCCTTTATTTCTGCACCGTTAGCTTCCTCATCCTCACAGAGGACAGAGTGCAGGAGGGAAGTAAACTCTGCCAGACAAGCTGTTGGTTACATCCATGGGCTAGTAAGAACGAAGACTGAGAGGAGTCATTCCCATTATTTTCCCCAAAATTTCACGCTGAAGGTCCAAGGAGTCTCTGTTACACTGTTGCAACTCTGAATTTAAAACTGAGCATTGACTTTTGGGACACAAAATCTACTTTGTAGTTAGGAGAGTGCAGAGGAGCTTTCAGAAACTCCTTCCCCTGCTCTCTCAGCCAAACATGAGCCTAATATGTCCTTTGAAGGCCCTCCTGACAGCCCACCCCCAACAGCACTTGCATGCCTGCCCAAGAAGCACTCACTCTGAAGCAATACCACACTCTGGACTCAGAGGAAGAGGAGGAAGAACTGGGATTTAAATCAAACTAAAAAACAAAACAACAACAACAACAAAAACACCCAGAGACCAACAGTGAGGACAGAAGAGGAGAAGCTATGAAAATATGCTCAGATGGTTGAGAAAAGTCACATCAAAATATATTTAAAAACCAGGAATTCCAATCTGTGTGGAATTTAAAACTCCTTTTCCCACTTTCCAGTCTGTGCAAGGAATTTTTGTTGTTCCAGGACATGGAACATGATAAGCAGCACCCATCATGTCCTGAAAAGGGTAGCCTTCCCCCCTCCCCCAACTCATCTGAACAATTCCACCATTTACAAAAAAAAAAATTATATATACCTCAACAATCACCCCACCCTCCCTGTTTTCCATTCTACAGTGGGCAGGAGGAAGAACTGCAAACAGATCTGACTTTTGATTTAAGTCCTTTTCCCCCCCCTACCAACATCAATATCCCTGCAATCCGTTGTACACCTTCTGCACTGATCCTTGTTTCAACAGCTGTTTGAGACCTGCAAAAGAAATTAAAGCGTTACCATACAACACAAACAGAAGGAGGACCCTGCAGTTGCTGTTTCTGTTACACTTACACATCTGACATACAGGCCCTACGGCACTAGCCTCAAGCTAGTGAGCACACGTTTCTGAATAACAGAAAAACACTGACACCACAAGCATCATTTAAACAACAGCAATGAAAATCTCCCCCAGATTCAGTGGCACAGCAGCTTTACTCCTGCTCCTTCAGCATTCCCACTAGGAGAAATAGGACTGCACTTAATGCTACAACAGCGCTCTCACACACTCTCTGGAGCACAATAAGCCAGTGGCTTCAGGGAGAAAAAGGGAGAAAATCTCCTTCGCTACATACTCAAAGACCAGCACACCACCTTGAGATCCTCACAGCTCTGCAAAGGGCTGAAGCTGACTCCCAGAGCCGCTTTGCTATTGAAGCTGAGAACACGTTTGTCATCTTAAGTACAACTGCATCAAGAAACAGCTTTATGAGCATTTCCAGAGTTGAATTCCAGTAGTTTACCTTATCTGCTCAGCTCCCTTTACAATCCTGCAAAAATCCTCTAGCAGTGAGTTTAGGAAGGCTACGTTTGGTTCCTTCTGGACTTGTCAGCTACAGAAACTCACATGAATAACTACAGAACAGAGGTTTTCACAGTCATACATAGTGCCTGGGAATACTACTGACCACTAAAAGCAGTCCCTAGAGAGTAAGCTTGTTTCTCTTACTTACATCTGTGGACTTGAGTATCCTACTGAAAGCCTGCATTTGTAGGTTTTGAAAGCCATGGTGTTACAAGGGGGTCTAAAGGAGCATCACTAGGTTGGATTCAGCCTTTAACAAAGTGCCATCCTCCCCATCCCTGAAAACCCATTCAAAAAACATTTCAAAGAATTGATGACCTGATGTCCTGTCAGCATTCAGGTTTTACCAGAGCCGGATAAGAGAACGGGAAGGTGAGTCAGCACTGAAACCATAATAGCTAATCTATAGGGGTCAGCATGGCCAGAGAAAGACTAGCAGGTCTTTATTTTTACTTAAGGGTCAAGTCTGCACAGAGGAAGCAGGCTGTCAAGAATGTATGTGATGCATTTTTTCCAGAGGTAAAATAAGAAAGGACTCCCTCTTCAACATCAGCCAGGACTCCCAGCCCTGGTCATGGGGCAGCCCTGCTCTGATCAGCCCTGGAAAGGATTGTGCTGGGCAGGGACTGGCAGGATCCAAGACTGCAAGATCAAACTCCCCACATCATGAATAACTTCATGATAATAATAAAAAACCCACCTCAAGAAGCCCAGCAACAACAGAACCCCACTAAGTTGCTTTAAACCCAACTAAATTCTGCTACTGAGTATCCCCAGAAAAGAATCAGCTTCACAATAACGAGCACACTAGCAGCTGGCTTGCAGCTCAACATGACAGAAGACAGGATTTGTCCTGCCTCAGATAAGCGGGCTGGACTGAGGCCAGAATCCTGGTGAAAAGTCCTGGGCTGGATGCTGACACATTTCAAGAACAGATCAGATTAGGCTGTCTAGAATATACCTCAGTGGTTATCAGCATTAAGAAAGGCACATATGCAAGGAGAGGCATGACCAGTTATTAAAACCAGCTGACCTACTCATAGAGAAGAAAACTCCAGACTTTCAGGCATGCAAGTCCTTCAGAATGACTAGCTTAAGAGATGAAATGTTTTCCTGCAACCTCTGCCCTACTTGTCTACTCTTAGACAATTCTGACCACAGGAACTACTGTGCCTCCAACCCCATTAAAATACTGGAAAACAGTCCTGGAAAGAACCACAAGTAGCTCAAAGCCACTTCCTGGCTGATGTGTCTTCTGGCAAAGCAGCTTTTCAAAAGGAAGGATGTCACTGAAGAAAGGTGAGCTCCAGTAACCCTGAAAAGTGTGGCATTAGTACCACTTTTGTACCTTGTGTCCTGCTGGCTCGCTCTTAAAGCAGCTGCATGCTGGCCCGAAAGATAACCTCATTAGCACACAGGAAATTTTAGTATTTATCCCCAGTGTTGGGGATTTGCTTTTTGACAGCCAGGAATCCTGACATTTGGTGCTGATGCACCCTCAGATGTTTACTGGAGCCAGCTTAAAGTTCTTACTGACATCACTAGCTGGTGACAGGTCACAACGCAACTTGGGAACTTTGCTGCCTGCTCCTGCTATCCAAGCACTGCGGATAAAACATGGAGAATAAACCCCAGCAGCGATGGATTACAGACAAGAGAGGAAGTCACCTTTGATCAACAAGCAATAAATTCCCTGATACCACACAGACAGAGAAACAGGAGGCTCTTCTCTAACTGTAGAACATCAGCGCGGTGTTCTCAGAGTTTTCCGGCTGCCCCAGGAGCCATCCATATGGTTATGAGATAAGAAATTAGGAACAGTGCCAACAATAAGAAAAAGGAATGTTTTGAATGCTGAGGCCTACCGTCTTCCTCTGAGTGTACGCACTGAACCACTGCCACACAACATGAACAGACCTATTGCCTCATAAAACTCCTTAAATCCCTAAATGTTTGGAAATATTCTAGCACACAAGAATGTATCTGACTGCTTACCCAGTCACCTTCCCCTAGGAAGGATGGAATTGCTTCAGAATGAAACATCCAAAGGCCCTGTGCTTGAACACACTCATGGCCATACCACCACCTTCTGGGCACGCTAGCTAGCAGTTCTGACAATCACACAGGACTGTCACTGCTTCTAGCCCACAGTCTTTTCTCAAGCTGCCAAGAGCAGCAGAATGAAAAAATCTCAGTTCCATTTGAGAGGTGCTGCTGCCTTATGCAGCTTTGAGAAGGGCAGCAGAGTGTGGAAGTAGAAAGCCTTAAACTGATGCAGACAGACATCCCAGCCTGGACAGCTGTAGAAAGACTGCAGGAGAACCAGCTGTAGATGACTGGTCACCCTGGAGCTGTATCTCCAAGTAGGAGCTCACACAGCAACGTCAACACAGCAGGAAGCGCTAAGAAGAGACCACACAGGGCTTGGCTGCCCTCTACACACTTGAGGAGTGCAGGAAAGCTACTCATTTGCTTCCCTCTACCAGGACAGCTGCCAGAATCAATTAAAACAGCACATTCAGGACAATCATACCTTCTTCTGACCAGCAGAAAGAAGCTGGGAAGCAGGACTTTCTGCAGGAGAGCTGCACTGGTATGTGCAGGAACTTCTTTGCCCCACAGCAGAGGATGGGGCTCCTTGACACCTACTCTGATGCCTTGAGCAGAGCAGCAGAACCTACTGCAAAAGCTGACAAAGCAGAAATCAATTTCCAGCTAGGAGTATAGTACTTGCCTCCTATCAGTTTTAGGATTTCTACACATTTTACTCGAGAGATTCCATTTTGGTACCAATGCTGATCTCTCCTGCGTCCTCCCTGCACACTTCTCTCCTATACATGCACAAAGCACTTAAGGGAGCGGAAGATGTAGGGAGGTACAAACCCTACCCAGTGCTGTACGACACTGTTTACCCCTGACTGTATAAAGATTTCCACAGATCTTGACTCCAAGGAAGTAGAAAACAGCTTGTGATCTTATTCCAGAAAAGGCCAATCATACAGGGGCTAAGCCCAGTAAGTCCCTCAGTTCAGACATTTGGCCCGCTACAAAATACAGCGCTGGTAGTTGTGCCAAGTGCAACATCCCAGTAGTGGCACATCCTAACCTAATCCTGTTCCCTACAAATGCAGCAGCCAGGCTTGCAGCCTTCAAAAGAAAACAAAAAAAGTTATTCACAGGACAATGGGCCAACCATATTATGCTGTTTGAGTGGGAAATGGTAAGGAAAATCTTTCCTGATCCCTACAGGCCAGTGGTGCTGTTACACCAACTTCCTACCAGCTTCTGTGAGAGATCTGTGCAGCCCAAAGCCATAACAGAGCTTGAAAACACTCACCTTCTCGCTGTTCACTTGTCAACTGCTCTTTGGGGAATTCCACATCAAATGTTATTATTAGTGAACCTTTGATATTATTGTTATCAAAATTTGGAAGACCTTCTCCTTTCTTCCACAGTTTGGCCCCAGGTTTAGTAATTTTATCCCGAGCAACATGAACCTAGAGACAAAAGAAATTTTAGAACATTGCTTTTGTTCTGTGCACGTACCTCAGTCCCTCAAATGTCCTTTGCAGCCCACTGAAAAGCTTCAACTGATGTTGATTCCTTGCCAAAGTCAATGATATTCAAGGGGATCAGGTAGTATTACTGCTTGGATGCTGAAGACAACACATGCAGTAACTGCTCTGAGAGGCTGGAACCTAGATCTTCACCATGCACCCCTTGCACCAGGCCTGTTTTGACTCTGGCAAAGGCAGCCACAAAAGGCCAGCAGCTAAATTTTATTTACACAGAGCAGGAAAGCAAATCTTTTCCTCACCTTGTGCCCATCCAAGTGGGTTATATCCATTTCAAAGCCTGTAAGTGCCTCGACCAGCGAGATTGTCACGTTTGTATATAAGTCATCTCCCCTTCTTTCAAAGACTGGGTGCCTGCAGAAATAAGAGATTGTAGTTTTCCTCCTTCTCCTATGGAAAAAGAGATCCTCCAGCTTCCTCCCCTCCATTTGTGAAGAGTGGGGAGACTTCACAGAAATCAGAGAGGAAGTCAAGAATGAATGAAATTTAGCTTCGTTTTCCTGCATACAAAGTGTACTACTAATAGCCTTTCTATTTCTAGAGCAGTAAGGTAAGGCGTGTCAAGATGTGACTCACTCAATCTTTCCTAGCAGTACATCTTCTTACAATAGGGAGATAGTATGTTTATGGAAAAATGAGATATTCCATGTGATACGGGCAGGAGCTAACCTACGCCGGAATTCAAGGGAAACAATAGTGGAATACCCTTGCAGCATCCTAACAGCAGTGAATTCTCTAGCATCCTCAGGGCTGAGCATCCTGCTCTGCTCTGAATACCAGAGCCCTGGCTGTACCAGTGCTGAAGGATAAGCTAGACACAAGCCAAGTAGGCAAGACTGGCCAGAAAACTGTTTGCAAGCTTCCTAGATAGTAACTAGAAAGAGTGGTCCAGCAAGGCCAATAACTTACTTAAGAACTTTTATTCGGAAACGCAAGTCACCTGGCTCCCCATCCACATGGGGTTCCCCTGCAAAGAAAGAAGAGCTGTTTATCTAGCTAGAAACAGCTAAAGAAATAAGCAACATATTAAACACAGCAGAGATTTGCAGCTCATATGTCAAAGCGAAAAAAAGAACTAGTTAATTCT
This sequence comes from Numida meleagris, assembly GCF_002078875.1. NCBI lineage: Eukaryota > Metazoa > Chordata > Aves > Galliformes > Numididae > Numida > Numida meleagris. The sequence continues at coordinate 20,186,988 of NC_034412.1, read as the reverse complement.
CATGTGACGTGTAAGCAGCATTTTAGTATCTCTTTTACTAAACAATCTAGCATTTTCAGTGTTACCTCAAATTCACCTCCACTGTTGTGAAGACTTGCCCACACAGTAATGATACGTATCCTTTATTTGTTAAAGAACATAATCTCCTTCTACAAAAGGGATCTCTTCACATACTGAAGTCTGTTCTTTTTCAACTTATCATCTGAAACATAAGATTTGGGGCTTTTTTTTTTTGGTGTATTCTATACCAATGAATGGAGCAGATCTCAAGAGTGTTATCCAGACCTAGCAAAGACTATGCTACTGGATTTCAGTAGCACACTCTGGACACAGCACTTCACACGATGTGTCCTGATCATTTACCTAAAGCAGAGCTGGGACACTTTCACGCTACCATGAAGATCAGCCCTGTACCAAAAAAAGAAGAAACAAGTCACAGCTTGGCACTGCCCTTATACATACCTTCACCAATGAAGGGATACTCCATACCATCCCTCACGCCTGGCTCTATCTCCACTTCTAGTGTTCGCTCTTCATTCACAAGCCTGCAAAGGGGAATACGCAAGCACAGAGTTTTCAGCATTAGGTGGTAGCACCTACTTCATTACTGGAAGATGAGAACACCCCCACAAATCACATGTTCCTTGCTCACACCTAGAGCTGGAGGCCAAGTGCTGCCCTTCTCACTCACTAATACTCATCTAATAGAGAGTACAAAGTTAAGCTCTGAAATACACAGCCAGCATTTGGATATGTGATGACAACACAGTATTCCAAGTCCAACTCTTCTCAGATGGAAACTTTGGGATTCTCCAGCTCTGATTTATAATTCAGATTTCATTACTGAATTTCTACCACAACAAGACCAATTAAGAACGGAAAGAACAAATTGGTAAGTTCTTCATGTAACAGATCTGCCCATTTCTACTTTAATTATTAAGACTGTCTCCTTGGAAATGAGAAACCTGTGTTAAGTGCTCTGAAATTTTCCAGATCTTCCTGGTTGTACAGACACTCTTCTCCATCTAGTGGCAGGTTTTGAATTAACAGCATATAGCACTGAAGAGCACGACTCACTTGACGTTGGGACATTCATCGCAAACAACTTCTTGAGTCATCTGGAAACGCCCAGGGCCCAGCTGCGTGGTCCTCATCTCCTGCCGGCAATTGCATTTCCGTTTGCCAGGTGCCTGTCTTGCCACTGGCTTGTTCCTGACAACCTGCACCAAAGAGGAAGAGGCTGACACCAGCACACATGCCAGCACCTCAAGTCTTGATTGTTCAAACAATCTGAATGCAATTCATATTTTGTGTATGTGATCTTGGTAAAAAGCACTGGCACCTTTTATGATAGCTCCTTTGTACTACAGACATACTGGGCAAAATTGGGCTCCTCATTTATCCAGACACGTGGGACATAAACTCAAGCAACACAAACTCTAATACACAATATAGCAAAGATTGTTGGGACCAGAAACACAGCTTGTTTAAAAAGAAAATTAAAAGGTCACCATATGTTTAAGCATGTAATCCAGAGATTCAGTGACACGTTTGGCCACAAAGAGGCAGTGAAAAATGCACAGTGCGACTCTGCAAGAAAGGCTGAAAACAGAATAAGCTTTCAGCCTGTGAATGGGCCTCAGATATCACCAAGAAAACAATTACAATTTTCCTAGCTAGGCGCTGGCAGCAACCAAGTTACTATTGCAAAAATCATTGCTTAGGCAAGCTGCCAGATAGCAAATAAATAAATACATTGTTCCTTCAGTTAACTACTAAAAAATAGCCTCATGACATCCTCTACTACTAAATACTAGGAAAACAAGCCTCTACTCTAGTTCTATTCTTTTGAAGATACCACTCCAAGCAGTAGCCAGGCCTGCCATCTGAAACTTGATAACACTGGAGAGACCAACAGGCCAGCAAACTTACTTCTACAAAGTTTCCTGAATACACCTCCTCCAAGGTAACCTCCAGGTCCACAATGATGTCGCTGCCCCGAGGGATGTTCCTGTCCTGTTGGCGAGGGTTACCTCCAAACATGAATCCAAAGTCCCCAAAAAAGCTGGAGAGAAGCAGACCAATTTGGTCAGAATTCCTTCCTGAACTAACAAGACTCTGCTGAAGACAGTCACCTAAGGCAGCAGCAATGGGGGCCTGGAAGAGATTTCTTTGCTAAATGAAACCAAGCTGTCTGTGTGGGAAAACAATGCTGGTTTCCATTCACTGCTCTCGGAGAAAGGACCAACACAATACAAGTGAGAACACATGGGATATCTGTGTAGTTCCTCATATCCTCAAGCGTCACTTCAGATCACTGCATCCTGACTAGGTAAGAGACTTTAACACAGAATTTATCCACGTCAAATGCATGCACAATCATCACAGAATTAAAGCTCTGACTGTGGAAATAACTTGAAGTGGCAAAACCTCCTTACTGTGAGAAGATGTCTCCATGGGAACTCTGGTGCCCATCCTTCAGACCCTCCTCACCATATGCATCATACTGTTTCCTCTTCTCCTCATCCGACAGCACCTGGCAAAGGGACACAAAAGAACAAGGCGTTCATCCACAGTGCACCTGGATGCCCACACAAAGTGCATAGAGTAGCCTTGCCAGAGCTCTTAGCTGGGGGACAAGCAGCAGCGCTTTGAGGTACGAAAGCATTGGCTAGAACATCCCTGCTGTGCTGGGAAGTTAAACACTTATTGGTTAAGTTCATAAAAGTTAGAATTAATTTAGTAAAACAGCAGACACAACACAGAGGATATAAAAAATATTGAGTTTACTATTAAAGAGTTGAGAGAGACTCAGAAGGGAATAATAATTCAAAACTAATTCTAACAAAGCAGGAAATGCTCCTCCATGAAAAAAAGAACTTAAGAGGCCCCTTGTTTCTCTGTTCTTTAATCATGTGGAATGCATTTATCTGACGAATATTTCATAACAATTAGCAATGATGGCAAGTTTGCCTACCAAGCGGAACCTGCCAAATATAGTAACTCTGCATCAACTTCAACACTGACTCTGTTCCTAAGGGCAGCAAAATTCAGGTGCAATCTCAGTACCGAGACAGAACATATCCCACTAGACAGCACTCAAGATCGTAAAGCTTCAGTTTTAATTCCTAGGTACTGATCTTCGCTTTTGTTCCCCACTCCACAGATTTCCACTCAGATTTTGTCTTCCTTCCCTTTCCTGGCCTGTTGGTTATTTTTGGAAGGCTCAAGTTGCCAGGTTAGCTTTCAGAGAAGAGTGGAAACAGGTGGAGAAGCTGGCTCAATGATGAAAACCAACCTCAAATAGTACCTAATGATAAATTCCAGCAGCAAGAAAGGTTAAAAGAAAAACAAAACAGTGATTTTAACTATTAGCTTCACCTTTCCAGGACTAAAAGCATGAGCTCGGTTCTCCCTTTGCCACCTAGGATATGCAATACAACACGCATTCAAGAAAGCTGGGATAAGTTCCACGATCTGTTAGTATACTACTAACAATATTACATAAAAGAGAGGAAAAAAGAACACAAAATACTTGCTTTTCCACCCCCAAACCATCCTGAGACTAACAGCTGCAGCTGCTATATGAAGGAGTCTCCTTTCATTGAAACATCTGTACTTGCACCACACAGCTGAGGGGTTAAAATCAGGCTGTGTAAGTGAAGGACAATGAGTAGTTTAATTAACCTACTTTCCACGCACTTCCCCCCCAAAGTCTTTTCTTTAGGCAGTCAGCAGGACCAACCTTGAGCAGCAGCATGGAGCCTGATGCTTTATGGAAAAACCACACCAGTTTAGGGGAGAGCACGTTACATTTGTTTTGTCTGTGTTAGCAACAGAACTCCATGTTTTATGCTGAACAAATTGGGCTCTGTTCTATTTCATCAGCACCTTAGTTAGGGAAAGGAAGGTAGACAGTCACCACTCAGAAGACCTTTTGCTGCCTCTGCCACCACAGCTGTTTCTTCCCCAGCATTCTTCTGTAGGAAAGACCCTTTCAACTCTTACTGTGGCTAAGATGTAAACTGGGACTGTGGGAACAAGTAGAGACATACTCCCCATACATTAAGCATTGTCCAGTGTGACAAGACCCCAACTCACAGAAACTACACCACGTACATAGCTTTGAAGCACGGAGCATGCATCAACCTTCAAATAAGAGATGGTAAACTCTAGATCCCCCACCAACGAATTCTTAACATTCACCAGCTTTGCTGTGAGAGCTAAGCCAATTTAAGAATAGAGAAGTATGAACTAAAAGGAGTTCTAGCTATGATAGAAAAAAAAAATCGTGTTTTTCTTCTGAGTAAAGAGGAATGCATTCAACCTATTCCTCACCTCATTTCCTCATTCATTTTATATTTACATGTCAGAAGAAGGAAGGAGCATCAGGGACAGCAGCATGAGCCCTGCTACAGCCACAGGTTTAGCCACAGTATCAGCCTGGGCAGGAAGATACCCCCTTTCCTCCTGAAGATAACTCTGAGTTCCAGACTGTTCTAAGGCCTGGCTTCTCAAAGCCAGCACAAACCTCCTATCCAAACTGCCTGCCTGGGCAGGGTCCTGATGAAGCTGCTCCTGTGGATTTCTGCTGGTCAAAACTTACTTCCTCAGGACCCTTCCTCTGCTCTGTGGGGTGAAGGAAGAAACCAGCAGCAACAGAAGGGGCCAGTGGTGTGTAGTGACAGGACAAGGGGCAACAGGCAAAAACTGGAACGCAGGAAGTTCCATACAATTGCGAGGAATAATCTCTTTACTGTGAGGGTGACAGAGCCCTGGAATAAGCTGCTCAGATTGGTTGTGGGGGGTCTCCTTTCTTCCCTGGAGATATTCAAAACCCACTTGGATGCTTTTCTGTGTGACCTACTGTAGGGAAGCTGCTTTAGCAGGGGTATTAGATTAGCTGACACCCAGAGGTCCTTTCCAACCCCTATGATGGGAGGCAGGACAATGAACACAGAGGAAATACACCCCACCATCCGCAGCAGAGATAAAAACAGACTTTGACTTATAAGTGTTGGGTAATAAAATAGTTTATATGTGATTTACATAGCGCACAACGCTAGAAGTATTATTACTTAGATGCTATGACTTAGCATAGACATAACAGAATTCCTTACACATATGGAACTCCAGCAATGATTTTTCACCCCTTAACACTTTTACTAGAAGGCAAACCAACAGCCTTTCACTTCCTACCAGCCAAAACTTACAGTCATGCTCTACAGATACTCACAAACAGGTTCCTGTGCCAACACTGCCAGCTGATGCCAGCCCATTTTGCACTCTAAGAGCTGTTAGTAACATCAAACAGCTCAAGCTCCATGCTCCCCTAGCTAGAAGTACTTCGGTCCTTTATTGTCCTTCTACAAAGGAACTTCCCAGATCAGGCAGGCACCTCTCTTTGCTTTGTTAATAGGTAGCATTCAATACAGCGTTTTACAGAGGAGGAGAGACCATAGCAGCGCCCTAGAGAGAATCATTTATGCTTTCTGGAATCCGTGACAGCTGTTCGATTGCGTGACAGCTGCTATGGACCTCCTCATTGCCCCGAGACCCACAGGACGGTGCCTGACAGCACATCCCGTGGCCGAGCCGGGCCGCAGCCCTCGTTCAGCGCGTTGTACCACAGTCCCCTCCCGCTGCCCTCAGGGACATCCCGAGCCCTCCTCTCCCAGCGAGGACGCGCAGCCTGGCCCCACCTCGTAGGCGGCCCCCAGGTCCTGGAACTTCTCCTGGGCCCGCGGGTCGTCGGGGTTCCTGTCGGGGTGCAGCTGCAGCGCCAACTTGCGGTACGCCTTCTTGATGTCCTTGATGGAGGCGCCGCGGGACACCCCCAGGATCTTATAGAAGTCCCTCCTGAGGAGCGAGAGGGGGGAGGCTCCATCAGCGGGCCCGGGGCGGGCCGGATGCTGGGGAGCCGCAGGCCTAAGAGAAGGAGGAAGGGGATAAGGGAAAGGCAGCCCCCCGGGCGTACTCACCCGGCGGCGGCCTCCCCGCAGAGGCAGAGCAGGAGGAGACAGAGGCGGCTGAGCCAGCCAGGAGCCATGGCCGGGCCGAAAGGAGACCGCCACCCGCACTCCGTCCCTCACACACGAAGCCGGCGCCCGGCCGCACTCGCCAGCCAATGGGAGAGCGGCCCAGCCGTGACCGCAGGCCAATGGGAGATCGGCCCAACCTCTCGCGGCCAAAGCTTACAGCCAATCGCCTGCGCACACTTCACCACCGCCTCGCGGCTGAGACCCAATCGCATCGGAGGGCGTCGGGAGGGGAGGCAGTCGGCCAATCGCGGGGCGCGCCGCTTCTTCCCGCCTCCGTGCCGGCAACGTTAGCCAATAGCGAGCGGCTCCCTAGGGGCAGGCGGGAAGGGTCGTCTCGTTGCTTTGCGCGGCCGTCATGGCGGCGGCCGTGTCGCTATGGCCGCGGACGGAGCCGCTGCTGCTGGGTGCTCTGCCCGTGCCGCCGCCCACCCGCTTGGGCCCCCACTACTTGCGCAAGATGGCGGCGTACGCGCGGGCGCGGGCGGCCGAGGGCTGCTACCCGCGGCTGAGCTGGCCGCGCTGGCGGCACATCGCCTGCGGCAAGCTGCAGCTGGGCCGCGACCTGGCCTGGCTCTACTTCGAGCGCTTCCTCGACCTCCTCCCGCCGCCCGATCCGCCCCGCCGCCTGCAGCGAGCCGAGGCCGAGGCGGCGTGCGGCAGCGCCGAGGAGCTGGAGCGGGAGCGCGGCAAGGCAGGGCCCGGGGCCGGGGCGGGCGCGGGGCGGCCGGCGGCACCTAACGGCCTCTCCCCTCTCGGCAGCTCTCCGTGGACACGCTGCGCTTCCTGCTCTTCCTCTACCTGCAGCAGCTGAACAGGGCCTCCCTGCGGACGTCCCTCATCGGCGAGGAGTGGCCCAGCCCCAGGGCCAGGGCTGCCGGGCTGCCGGGCAGGGCCGCGGGGCAGAGCAAGGTAATTGGGCTGTAGGAAGGGGAGCGGGGCCCTGCTGGGCCATCCTGGGCAGGGCGAGCCGCTGCCCTTTATAGCAGGCAAATTTGATTCGTTCCCTGTAACTGCTGCTAATGAAACGCCAGGAGTTATGTCCGTGTAGTCATATATACCCATATGGAGTCTGGAGAAGGAGGCTCAGGGGAGACCTCATCACTGCAACTCATGGAAAGGATTGCATAGGGAGTTTAGGTCTATTCTCCCAGGTAACAGTGACAGTATGAGAGGTGACGGCCTCAAGTTTCACTAGGGAAGGTCCGGTTTGGGTATTTCTTCTCAGAAAGAGCAATGAGGCACTGGCACAGGCTGCCAAGGGAGGTGGGGTATTTACTGTCCCTGGAGGTGTTCCAGAGCTGTGGGGATGTGGCACTGAGGGATATGGTCAGTGGGCATGGTGGCAATGGGCTGGTCTAATTGTGAAGCTTCTCTCTTAGTCTTTGTGATTTTCCTTTTAAGAAGCAGCATTCTCTGCATTTCCTTGTAGCCAAACAGGAAGCTTTTCCTGCACTGGAAACTGCTTTCCTATGGTCTGTTGTAGAATAAGGGGATTCCAGGGTATTCCCTAGCAAAGCTACAGAAAGTCACATTTCAGAGGGGCTGGAATAAATCTAACCACCAGTGGATCAATGACATGAAAATGCAAATGTCTGCAAATGAATGCAAAAGCATTCTGAAAGAAGTGAAGTAAGGTGGATGTATTGGGTGCAGGTTGTGGGCAGCTCTGTATTTGACAGTGAAATTGACACCATTGTCATAAAGGCCGCCTGCAAGCCTCAGCAGATTTCTGTTGGGGCTGTACTGTTACAAGCTGCACAAGTCTGGAACAAGCTGAAATCATTAAAAACGGGCTGGGTGAGCTTATGCTAAAAGATTTAACAAACAAAGAGAGAAATGAGAGAAACTGATAAATGGCTGTGGGTCTGGTGGCACCGGAGCATCCAATGGAATCAAAAAGTTGATGTTTTCTTCCAGCTGCACTTCAGGTGCAACTATTGCATGTATTTCTGAACAGGAATGGGAGCTGTTCCTGTGTGCCAGAGGGTCCCTGTCACAGTGCTGGAATCTCCAGCCACTGCTGAGATACTGTAGGTGCGTTATTCCTGCACCCAGCATAGTGAGGACAAATTGTACTCATAGCCAAGTGTTAATTCTGCAGCTTGGCGGCCAGCAAAGCTTATCTTTATTGGTGCCTGCCACAGCTCCAATCTCCCACTTTTCTTAGAATGGAGCCCTTAAAATTTGAACTAATGCTTCTTGCAGAGGTTGGTTGGTTTATTGTTCTGCTTGCTTGTGAAGGAATGACCCTCTGCGTTTTTTTTTTTTTTTTCTTATCTCTGGCTCCACATCAGAGGCACTTAATCATAGCTGAAGGTCTGGAGCAGATGCAGCGCTCTTTCCAACAGACACCTAGTAAGACCTTGGCTGTCAGTTACTGATTTGTTTCCTACCTTCAATGCTAGCAGCAGCTGGCTGAATTTGTGTGGGAAAGATTGTAGTAGAATCTGCCTCTGCTTTCTAAAATGAAATATTTGATACTTGGAGTTAAAATGACACCACGTTTCTTTTTTTGGTGCACTTGATGATGAATCCAACTTCCTTTCTATGTGTGGGAAGAGTAGAGCAGCAGGACTGAGTGCCACGTTTGACTTGCTTTCCTTCTTTTACAACAACAATAAGCAAGGATGTGTTGTGCAGTGTTGGTGGAGCTCATCAGCTGTGTGAGAACTCACCTTGTTCTTCTTTTTCTGCCCCTAAGAACTGGAATGACCAGGACCACCTTGCCTTTGTGCTCACGCACCTCTCAGACATGCTGGAGCTGCTGCTGGAGCCAGAGCAGCTCGGTGCCTCTTTGCACGCCACCCACAACAGCATGGTGTCTTACGAAGCCATCTGTGCCCTCAGCTTCCTCCTCGAAGGGACTGTGAACAACTCAAGAACCGTCCATCCTCTACATGAACTTGCCCTCTGGCAGCCCTGCCATGGGCAGAATGGCTACTCTAAGATCTCCAAAACCTTCTCCTTCCCCAAACTAGAGAGCTGGCTGCGCTCCAGCCTGATAATAAATCCTTTTGGGATGACTGCCTGCCTCAGGTCTGGGAAGAAGCTTGCGTGGGCACAGCAAGGTATCTGCAGGTTTTACCTTTATTCTTAGAAACAGATTTCCAGTCTCAGTTCCTCTTGGTGACCAGGCAGTGGCATTGAGATTGCCTGTTTCCTTCTGCTGTTAGTAAATATGGGGAAGTGATAGTTTAGGGCGAGTCTGGGAGAGTCGAGGGTGCTGTGTGATGCCTGTGTGTATTTTCTGGTCCTCAGGTTACGTTTGTGAGCAAACATGAATGGCTTTGCTTTCAAAGGCCCCTCTGAGTGAGGTCAGTTTTCACTACCATCATTGTTCAAGTACAGCCAGACACAGAGATAATGTGATGTGTTTGTGGCAAAGCTGAGAAGTGATCAAAGTTCTCATGCCTTGAATCACAGCTCTTCACCTGCAAGGGCACTGCAGAGGAGCAAAGGCACCCTACCCCTTAAAAGGATGGATGATAGGACTTGTGTGTGGTGACACAGTGTCACTGTACTGCCGTGAAGTTCTGGGCTGATTATTTCTGTGAGGGATTGCTGAGTGACATGGACAGTGAACCATCATGTCTGTTTCTCTGTAGGAGACATGTGTAGCCTTGTTTGTTTGTTTGTTTGTTTTTCAATTTAAGTGCATTAGTTAACTTTATTTTGCAGTTGAAGGTACAACCAGAAGAGCAAAGATTGCCTGTAACACTCGTGTGGTGCCTGAGGTGTCCCCCGTGGTGATAATGAGCCAGGTGTACAAACAGACACTGGCCAAGAGCTCAGACACCTTGGTGGGCGCTCATGTAAGAATTCATCGCTGCAACGAGTCCTTCATTTATCTCCTCTCTCCTCTTTGGTGAGGTTTTGTTCTCTTGAGGCACAGCCAAATGTCCTTTCAGCATTTGTTCAAGTGCTAAGCTCTTGTTAAGTGTTGTCAGCTTTCTGGTTGCTGTCTTCCCTCCTCACTGCGTCTTTGTTCTTTTGCAGCTCTGTGACCATTGAGAAGTGCCGGAATAGCACATTTGTGCTCGGCCCTGTGGAGGCATCTGTTCACGTCCACAGCTGTGACAATATCAAAGTCATCACGGTTTGCCATTGCTTGTCCCTTTCCTCCACAACCGGCTGTACTTTTCACATTCTGACGCCTACCCAGCCACTTATCCTTGCGGGTAACCAAGCAGTCAGCTTTGCCCCTTTCCACACCCATTACCCCATGCTGGAAGACCACATGGCTCAGGTGGGGCTGGCCACTGTGCCCAACTACTGGGACAGCCCCATGCTGGTGTGCAAGGAGGGCAGTGATGCCAGCGTATTCCGCCTCCTGCCACCCTTGGACTTCTACACTTTTGTGATTCCTTTCGAGATGGAAGGAGACACCACAGAGACACCAGGGGGACTTCCCCATGCCTATCAGAAGGCACTGAATCAGCGAGAGCAGAAGGTACAGATCTGGCAGAAAATGGTGAAGGAGGCGTGCCTGACCAAGTGAGTGCTGTATCCTGAAGGGCATGTGAACTGCGCTGAAGCTCAGCACAGTCGTACATCATTCAGTGTGGCTCAGAAAAATGCTTTAGTGCTGGGTTGGTTTGTGTGAGCTACATCTTGCCATTTCTAAAGCATTAATGGTTTGCAGTCTTGAGATCTGTAAATCTGAAGGAGGTGCTTTGTTGTGCCTGCATTTTCCTAACCTGCAAAGCTGAAGGAAAACATGCCTAGATGCTGGCCAAGGCTAGGTGGCCTGGTGGCATGAGTTTACGGCTTCCCTCATGCTGGGTACTCCTTGCTCTCTCTGTTCTGCTTCCAGTGCTACATGCTGACAAGGGTGAGATCTGAACACGTACCCTGAGCAACAGCTCCACTGATTATTGGCCTGCAGCTGGTTGATGATCATTCTTAACCCCAGCCTTTACAGTGAAGCTTTAAATTACTGTCCCACCTGTTGTTGAGGTGAGCTAAGCATGTGCATGTGGACTGTTATGGTACATCACCTCATGGACAGTAGCTTTTAAAGTTCCCTTTAAAATCCTCTGCCCAGCTTTTACTGTACTAGCTAGGCCCCTCCTAGCCCGTCTCGTGTGCTGACACGCATCTGTTTGCTTTCTCAATACTTGTTGCTGAGCTATAAAGGAGTCCACCTTGCTTTCTTTGTCAGCGTGCTTTGTTGAGTAGTCGGGTGTAAAAATCTGTCTGCTTCAGTTTTGCTGCTTTATCTTTTGTGAACCATTTTGATGCAGCAGTATGAGGATCTTCCTTTACAGATACAGAATGGAGATACAAACCCAGATACTTGGTTTTAAAGACTTGAAGAGGTGAAAACAACTTTTGATCTCTCAAAAAGCCATATTTGAGCTCCCCATACTTTCTTCCTGTTCTGTGCTCAGTCCATGAGTTGCGATGGACAAATAACTGGGTGCTGAGAAGCAGTGATCTCAGAGTTTAGTTTTGTGGGACACACAGAATGTGAAACCCTCCTATTGAGTCAAACAGTCAGCACTTCCCATCACACCAAGCTGCAGAGCTGTAGTCCACTTGGTTGTTTTTAGAGCAGCTCCCTGAGCTTTGGCTGTCCCTTTCTGACTGCCAGGTGCCTTTGTGCTGAGAGCAGAGGAACCTGCCATTTGAAAGAGCTCTGGACTGGGAAGGAGAAAGGATCCTTTGGGAGGATTTTGCTACAGATGGAGGGTGGCTGAGCAGTAGTGATCCAGTAGTGGTGACAGAGGTGTAAAAACCGTCAGATCTCTCAGCTCTTGCATCTTGAAGAGCAGCGGAAAGTTTTAACTTCAACTTTTGTGCTGGAGTCACCCATTGTGTCTATCAGTCTCATCTAAGGTGCTCCTTGTCTCCTCAGCCATTGCCCTTCCAGGGCTGCTGCGTCTCACCCTGGGGTTTTTGAAGGTGTTTTACCCATCAAAATCTGACAAGTAAAGAAATATTAGATGAGATAGATGATGCACTTAGATTTAGTACCCTCTGCAGCAGTGACAGGAGACAAGAGCTTGGTATTGGTTTATTTCATAAAAGGGGGGAAAATGTGCCAGAATTAGTAGCTTGCTGGAAAGAAGCTGAGCAGCGGACAGTGTAAGGTGTCTCTGTGTCCCGTGGGCAGGGAGACAACTAGAGGGACAACTCAGAGCAAGCAGACTGTTGGACTTGTAGAAAGAAGAAAAGCTGCTGGTGTTTGAATAGGGAGGTGAAAGAGTAAGAAGACATCTTTCAAAAAGTTGAAGCTGTCTGAAGGAGGAAAGTGAGGGGAAAAAAAGAATGTAAATCCTGCCAGGCTAAAGGTAAAAGCCCCATAAGTCAGGACCGGGAAGAGAGCTTGAGGAACAACTTGTAAAAGTGTAAAATCCTGCTTGCTCATTTTCTGAGCACATCAGAGAGAAAGCCTTTAAGGGTCTGTAGCAGATGGAGGTATATAATAAGCGCTTGGAGAAGATAAACTCTAAGAGAAGAAAGAAGTGACTGCCTTTGTGTTCACATTCACTGGGGAGGAATTTAGGTTAGTTTCCAGCTTAGAAACCTGCTTTCCGGGGGATCCGTCAGTGAATGTTTCCAATGGAAGTGACAGTGCAAGGAAGAGTCTTTAACTTGAAAAAAGGGTATACCAGGCCCCTCTGAAGCTGAGTGACATAGAAATGTATGGGGATGGCTTGCTTCTTTTCCCAGTACATGATAGGAGCCTCAAAACAAATTAGGAATGGGGTCAAAACAAAACCACACAATCTCCACAGGATATTAGAAATGTTCGTATTTTATGTAGGTTCAGAAATGAATTGTGTAAGCTCATTAAAAAAAAAAAAAAGAATATATGTCAGGAGCTGTTCAAGAATAGAAATTCAGGAGCTGAGTTGAACCCAAATGGCTGGGGTGCTGCTCTGGGGGAATACTGCCATGAGCCTGTGCTGCTCTTGGACATTTGACTGCTGCCACAGACAGAGTGCCTGAGCTAAGTGATACCCCCTGTTATTGCTGCTCTTAGTGAAAACAAAACAGTTATTTGCCAGCAATGGAAATTGTTTGAGGAGTGCTGTTTATATACACATTTTTTTCCTGATCTCCATCTTCTCTCTTCAGATGCTGTCAGAACAAAATTTTATGTCTTCCCTATTGATCTGCTTTTTCTACCTTTTTTGGACAGTTCATCTGTGTTCTAAGAGGAAAGAGAGGAGGCCTTATGGAACAGACTGGCTGCTGGTGGAGTGGGGAAGCTTACATGCCTAACTCTACTGAGTTCTGCCTTTGGGGTTGATTTTAGTCATATTCACTTGGTAAAAGCTTTCTTTTCTGGGCATGGTCCTTGAAGCAAGCCCAGCTCTTAGCTGGTATTTGTAGAGGCTTGTTTTGAAAGTGAAGTTTAGAAGTACAGAAAAGTACGATTTCTGCATGCTTTTTTTCTGATCATCTTTTTGTTGCAGGGATCAAAGGAAGCAGTTCCAGATGCTGGTGGAAAGCAAGTTCTGTGAATGGCTGATTCAGACAGGGAACCGTCAGCAGCTGGATAGCCTTGTCCCTCCTGCTGTGGGCTCCAAGCAGGCGGCAGGATAGCATCATGTTCCTCTGCACCAAAAGGAAAGGAATGGTGAGTAGAAGGCATCTTTTTTGATCCTCTTATTCCTAGAGGAATTGCCCCATGTTTGTGTGCATAGCCTAGGTAGAGGTGGAAGAAACTGGAAGCTATTCAGTGGAGATTCTCCCAACAGCCTTGCATTTGGTTTTAGTTCTCGTTTTGCTGTCAAAACTTCTTTTTAGTTTGAGTCTGTTCTGTGTGTACTCAGCACCTCCTTTGCTCTCTGCAGGTGTTTTGTTGGGGACATCCTTGTGTGTCTGTAAAGGCAGATAGGCATGTTGTATGTGACCTGAAGTAAAAACTTGAGCAGCCACCTTTTGAAAGATGTATATTAATATCTGTGCTTACCTGTCTCACTTTTTTTGTTGAAGAGAGTTGGGCGAGACTTCAAATAATTGTTACTCTGCAGTCTCTTTCTCTTCCCAAGCAGAAGTGGTTTAGGAGCTGGAAGCAAGTCTTGTTATTCTCTGCTATTGCATGTTTCAAACCATAAGAAATATTTTTATTTCCTTTAATTTTTCCCATTTTTCTTTACGTTGCTTTGTCTTCAATAGTGTTGGGCATAAAATTTGCACCTCTGCTTTGTTATAGAGTTGTGGGAACAGACAGCGCTGCCCTGAAAACATTGCCCGTAAAGACTTTGTGGCTATTCTGACTGCACACGCTTGATGTGGATCTGATGCCCAGCCTCTGTGTGGATTTGGACATCTCTCTGGTTTAGGATTTGTAATGGCTGCTGCTTTCCCAGGAATGTACTGTAACTGTTCTGCTGGTAAATGAGAAGGGAGGTGCGTGCTGCTGGAGGATGATGAGCAAGTACACCTGCCCCTTGCTTCATTGGTGGTGTGTGAGTGTCCAGCAAAGGTGCCTTTCCTGCTGTACAGCCGGATTCAGGGCCTTGGCTGTCACATGTGTCTTTATTATACAGGCCAGCTGCACTGTTTTTATAAATGTGAAAAACAAATGCTTGATCTTTTATGAATGAAATTCTAAAGATTTTTTTTAATATGAAGATGGCACTTAAGCGATGTGATTTTTGTGGAATTTCCTTTCTTGTGTGTTTGATTTGTTTGACAAATGTCAATAAACTAGAGTTCTCTGATAAGCCTGACACATGTTCTAGGGAATGAGTTTTACCTATACAATTAGTGTTAGGGGAACATAGCATCTTCACTGCTTCAATGAACTGTGAACTGGTCAGCTGAGAGAAAAGCACTAATTTCTTAATAGCAGTGGAGCTGAAGTCTTTGCTGGCTGTCTTAGCGCAGCATTTTGACACAAACACAATTTCCTACATTTATTACTTCTTACTAGACTATCAACTTGAATGAGTCCCATTCTCATTTTGTGTGGGTGGACCCTCTCTTGGGGAGATGTGCTCATAGCTGAGCACCTATGTTAGCTAGGCAGACTAGGCAGAGGCACTGATTGTGTGGATGGCTGAGTGCAGCATCTATGTGATTTGTGAGGAGCTATCCACACTGAGGGTGGATGGAGGCAATGGGATTCAGTGCCCTGGGGCACATGGCTTTCAGGCTGCTAGAATTTTCCAGAAGTTCACTCTTGACTCTTGGGGAGGCAGCTCATTTGAATCAGGAAGAGGAGTTGGGATCAGGTACTGACTTGGGGTCAGGTGAATGCATGCTCATCATTACCAGCTGAAGATTTAGCATCTTTGGAAGTTGTGCCTTTTCACATCGCAGTATAGAGCTGAGCTGTTCAGTATCTGAAGGTCGGTCTTCCTCCAAAATTTCAGCATCTGTCCTCTGTTATCTTGGCTGCTCAGTGTCACTTGAGTACCAGTCCTTGCCTTTTATTGACACCTGGGCTCTGGGTCAGTTCTTAATGAAAGCAAAATAATACTCATCTACAACTCAGTTCTGGTTGGACTGTGAAATGTCTGTGGGTGTCTCCACTGTTTGCTAGGAGTGAGAGCTGTCAGCAGCAGCGCTAGATGATTCAAGACACCTAAAATGGGAAGAGGATGAGGTGCTGCTGCACATCTGTCTGTCTCTGACAGTCACTCCTGAGTGTAATTTCCTACAACGTGCAGCAGAGCTGCAGCAGTGTGCACAGAGACTGCTTGTCCCAACAGATTGGAAATGAAGTGTGTGTGTTTCAGGCACAGCTGTGCCAACTTCGTGCCCCTTTGTCTCGCTAAGCCTTTGGGATGCTGCAATGAATAGCTGCAGAGGTGTTTGTTATAATGCAGTGGTTTGGGGAGAGGTGTGAGTGTACAGAAGCCAGCATTCCTCTTCCTCCCTGCTCAGTGAGTCAGATGGGGCCAGAAGAAACAATCCCTTGCTTAAATTGCAAGCAGTGGGATGATTTTTTGAGTGGAATTTATCACAGGTGAATTTTGTCAGCTCAGCTGAGGATATGCTATAAAAATACACAGCATCTCTGCTGCACAGATGTTTCCATGTTTTGTAGGCTTTTGAAGTAGACCCTTTAAGCAGAGTCTGCTCTTTGCAACCCTGTGCTCTGCTCTGAGCATGTGCCCACCCTTTCCTAGCTGCACCCTTCATTGTGTGGGAAAGTTCTCCAAGTACTTTGGTTTCTTCCTTACAGGGCCTCTTTAGGGCTGACTGGGAACAATTCTTGTTTGACATGCTTAAAACGAAGAGAGCAGCCAAAATACCCCCCCCGCACCCCATCTTCCAGGACTTGGCAGGGAGCTGTGTGTTTTGAGTGCATTTGGCAGAGTTTTGGTATTCTGACTCAGCAGATGGTAACAAAGGGAGGACGGCGAAGCATTCCTTTATTCCATAATCCTGTTTGCTTTTTTGGAAATGGGCTATAGCCTCAGAATCACTGACTCAATTTTTGGATCCTATTCTCATGACAAAGCGGCTGTCTGGTTTCAAACAAGCCCATTATAAAAAGGGTGCCTCAGATCCTGCCTGTTTTGTAACAGGTCCCAACGTGCCTCCAGCACTGGGAAGTTTGGCTGGAACAGAAAATGTCCAGGGCTGGACCCAAGGTAAGCTTGTTTGCAGCCTATACATGATATATACACGAGCCTGTTTCATTATGTGCAGTGAAATGTCTGGGATGAGTTAAGTTGGTGAATGAGTGCAAATCTCATCTTTTCTCTGTGCTGCACTCATGTGGCACATTGCAGGGAGAGAAGGAAAAGGCAAAGGATGCAATGAAATGCCGTTTCCCACAACTTAAGCAGGTGATCTGCCCTAGACAGAGATTGCTGCCCCTATGCTGCTTTCTTAGAATGCAGTGGGTACTGCTAGGTATTGCTTACCATTGCTGCTTACGAGTTTCCTTCTAACACAGCTACTGTTGGGAAGAAATGTGATAACTGCTGTTAGGTGGACAATGCAGTATGAGTTTTGCAGTCGTGTAAGGAAGATCTGCTGTGGCAAATCTGTTATCTGTCAGGTAAGCCCCAAAGAAAAGTTTGGACAGTGAGCAGGTAAGGTGATATCGCTGTGAGCAGAGCAACTCAATGGCTTTACTGACGGAAGGCGATTTGCATCGGAGTCATGTGTGACTGAAACGAACTGACGGATCTGGAATTGAAATCTGTAATTCACCTGTCATTGTCCCATGGGTGGAAAATGTCTGCCTCCTCTGTTTGTGCCCGCATCATTGCAGGGAAGCTGAGAAGTGCTGAGTCTGAGGGACTGGAATACACAGAGTGTGTGCGAAGGGCAACACAGGTGGACAGGAGCCCTCTCCTTCAGTCTCTCTGTATATGCTCTAGGAAGAAACCAATGAACCACACCTCCAATTGGTCACTGCTTGGTGGCCATAATGTACTCTCAGATTTCTGCAGCTTTATAAATACAGGGAGAATATCCACCAAGGAACAGAGATTAGTGTTGTTGAATTGAAAGTCACTTGTGCTCCTCGGGGTGAGAAAGGGACATCAGGTGAGCTCTCCTGTTAAAAAAGAGAAGGTCACCTTGACCAACTTAGCAGGCAAAGCAGGTTGCTATGGTAGGGCACATGAACCCTCAGGTGCCTGCTTGGGCTGGTGAGGCACACTGACCAACCAGCGATAACTGTGGCTAACTTATTTTTTACAGAAAGTGAATATATAAAACGATAGTGAGGTTATCCTAGATTTGAGTCTAGCTCCAAGGCTGAGATGGCAACTTTGAACTGTATTTTTAACAGGAGCGATATTAAATCAGTACAAGAAGCCAAGGCGCTGTAGGTAAAGTACAACTAGGTGGGTTCAAGAGGTGGTCGTGTATCTTAATGCACTATGGAATAACCAAGGAAGCTTGGTCGGGGTTTTCTATGACTGGGAAAGCTATGACCAGGTGATACTGAGACTGCCGGTGTTTCTGCTTTGCCTTAACACTAGCTAAGTCTCCTTTGGGGACAGAGGGTGAGAAGTCAGGCTGATGTGCCAGGGAAGTATGGATTACAGGGTCCTGCGTGTTAGATGTTTAAATCACTGGGGCTGGGAAAATTCTGTCCAGAGCAGCTGTGGGAATTGGCTGAGGCAATCTCCGATGCTACTAAACAACGCAGGCAGCATGCATGGGGCTGATGCCCTTCTAAGGAGTATGGAAAAGGGCAAATGCTGCCTGAGTCTGCACTGTATTGAATCAACTGACTTGCACATCAGTTGTCCTTTCCTTGAAACGATGGAATTTGGGAACTCATTTTTTTGCCTTTTTTTTCCTATTTCTCTCCATGTTGGAGGCAGCAGGGGTTACAGATGGGCTCAGATTGTGGCTGTTTGCTTTGGAGCAACGTCCTTCCAGTGGCAACACCTATGCTGCTCGTGGAGGGATGAGGAACCCCCTGCTTCCCTCCCCTACTGGTCTTTCAGGTCACCTTCTATGAAGACAAGAATTTCCTGGGTCGTCGCTATGAGTGCGACGCCGACTGCCCCGATTTCCACACCTACCTGAACCGCTGCAACTCCATCCGGGTGGAGGGAGGTACCTGGGTGGCCTATGAGAGGCCTAACTATTCGGGGAACATGTATGTGCTGAGGCGGGGGGAGTACCCTGACTACCACCACTGGATGGGCCTCAACGACCGCCTTGGCTCCTGCAAAGCCATCCAGATAGTAAGTGCAATACTACCCAAGGGGTATCTTAGTTCACCAGCCTGCCACTTCAGCGTGCTTCATAGTGTCATAGAACAGCTTGGGTTGGAAGGAACCTCAAAGACCATCCACTTTCAACACCCTGTCATGTGTGGGGGCACCTCCCATCGGATCAAGTTGCCAAAAACCCCATCCATCCTGGCCTTGAGCACCTCTAAGGATGGTGCTTGCAGGTGACCCCCATCTTCCTGGGGTCTCTAAGAAAGGGACAGCTATAGGTGGGTGGCTCCAAGTCCCACAGATGGGAGAATGACCTTGGGAGAAGCAGCCTCCAACCTGGCAGGGTGGGAGCGTGATGTTAGAACTGAGTGCGGCTGCCCTGGTGTCAGTACCAGTGGCATAGTCGACGCGTGGTGGGCATGGTGTTGATGGGTCAGTAGTTGGACTAGATGATCTTAATGGTCTTTTCCAACCTTAATGATTCTATGATCTGTGCATCTATCATGATTTGTCGTTACATGGAGCAGATCTTAAAGCTGCAAGAGGCTTTTGCTTTCGTTTGTTGTGGGTTTGAGGTGTGTGTAAACCCCTTAGCCTAGGGTAGGGAGAGTTGCCAGCCAGTTCAGAACTCTGAACTGCTGCAAGGGATGGAGCAGGAGCACGTGGGAGGTGTAAGAGCAGCACAGCATCCTCTACCAGCATGAAGAGCAGAGGTGATGCTGCATGTCTACTGTGCTTGGCTTCCCCTCCCGAACATGGGGAGGTGGCACAGGGACCGGCTGCTTGCAGGTGTTGGCTCAGAGCCCCCCAAGCAGTGACACAGAGCTGTGAGACCCTGCAGAGTTTGGCTGGGACTGGTAGTGAGAGTGGGTGGAGGGGAGGCGGGAGAAGACCGTGTCCAGGCAGCCGCAGATTAAAACCACCATGGTGCCTTAAGGCAACACAGTGCTCAAAATCACAGTGGAAAATACCCACACTGCGTTCGCCTGTAATACAACCCAGCTGGGGTCAGCAGCTCATTAAACTCCTCATTGCCCAGAGGAGTGGGGAGCAGAGGGGTGCATCCCTCCTGATGCTTGCACTGAGCGGCTACAGCCTTTGAGCGGGCAGCCTGCATGGGATAGAGCCCAGCACGTGCTCATCTCTCCCCACACCCATCTGAAACTGGGGCTGTGGTGGGGGGTTTAGGCTGAAGGTGCTCTTTGCATCTGATGCTTGGTCAAGAATTACCCCACACTGTATTTAGGGGCTGATGTGAGCTATTCAGCACTGTGCCTGGTGCTTGACCTGATTCTGGCTGTGCCTTGCCTCTGCTCCCACCCCAGATGCATTCTAAACCCCCCTGCAATTCTCTCCCTTCTTCCTTCCAGCCAAGTGGAGCCCAGGGCCACATCCAGGTGTTTGAGAAGGGGGATTTCGGTGGGCAGATGTTTGAAGCCACTGAAGACTGCCCTTCCATCCTGGAGGAGTGCCACTTTCGAGAGGTCCATGCCTGCCGGGTGCTGGAGGGCATCTGGGTGTTTTATGAGCACCCTAACTACCGGGGCAGGCAGTACCTGCTGCCCAAGGGCGAGTACCGGCAGCCAGTGGAGTGGGGGGCAGTGACCCCCGCTGTCCAGTCCTTCCGCAGCATTGCTGAGTGAATGGTGGGGAGCCGGGCCCCCAATAAAGCACTTGAGTCACTCAGGAGCTCTGTCCCGCTTCTTCCCCATGTGTGAACCTGTTGGCCATGTGCATCCTTTGGGCTGAAAGCTCCCGCTGCCTCCAGGCCTGGCAGTGGGACTGCAGTGGGCAGGGATTCCTGAGCAGGGGTGATGCTGTGCATCCTGGCTGCATCAGGATGCCGTTGGGTGTGGGACTAGGGGGGCAGCCACCAAAAATAGGGCAGTTGGAAGAGGATAAAGAGTTTGGATGTGGACAAAGATAGTGAACACCTCTCAAAACTGCCGAGATTGCTGCTGAATGTTCCCAAAGAGCAGCAGAAGATGGGAAGGGGTGGAGGCCCTGGAGGCATACACTGAGCAGAAGGAGCCACCAGGCTCCCAGTCATCCCAGTTTGGAGCACCTGCGTTGCCCTGTGCCACTAGATGTCAGGCTGGTTGTGCCCATGCAGGAAGCAGTGATATGAGACACTCCTCATGGGGGCACCAGTCCGTTTGCATGTGGAACAGAGGGACCCCGGGCTAATGATGGTGGTGGAAGCAGAGCCCTTGCAGCCATGCTCCCCAGTCTCCCCGGTTGATGTATGAGGTTATTACGGAGTGGGGAGGCAGGGAAAGTGGTGCTTGTCAACCAGCGGCCCCTGGGAGCACAGGCCCCTGCAAAGGGCGATGTGTTTCCCCATCCTCCCCATGCCCTCCCTTTGCTCTCTGTCACTTCCCTCCTTTCCTCTGAGGTTTAATTCTGCCTCATTGCACACTCCAGCAGTACCCAGCTCTTAGCAATTGGGGTCTGTGCACAAGCAGTCCCCCAGCACCGACCAGCCCCACCAGCACATTGATCAGCTCCCAGCAAAGCTCTCCAGGACCCTTCCAGGGCAGTCTGCTTGAGCAGCGCATGCATGTTGGGTTTCGTTGCCATTCCCATTTCTAGATGGAAGATTCCTGCAGGTTGGCGTAACAGTTGGTGAGTTTGGGTGCTGTGATTCCTGCTGCAACCCCACATCAGGGAACCAGGCTCTGCTTTGCCTCTACAGTCACATTTCCTCCCTGCGTCCTTCCCATGCATTACCCAAACGCAATTATCTCAACTCTTCCCCTCCCCACCCTCCTGCCCTCCGGTGAATTCCACATTGTGCCCCGAATGCTGGCAACCAAGGCGAACAACAGTAAAATATGCTAGTTGTGTGGGTTTTATTTTATTTTATTATTATTCCTGATTACTTTTTCCACTGGGGGCTCCCTCGTTGCGGGTGTCTCTGAGCAGCAGGAGCGCAGGCCATCCAGCCCAGCCCGCTTGACGGCTAATTTCCATTTTTCAGTATCAGGGGGTCTGCTCCGGTAATTGGCATGCAGATTGAGTCTGATGGGCCTGTTCCACACGAGAAAAGGCTCCGCTCGTTAGAATAAGCCAACCCCAGGCTGATGGATGGGGCAGAAAGAGGTCATTGCGAAAGAGAATACAGCGATGTGCGTGCACAAGATGGGAAATTTCTCCCCCCCCACTTTCTTTATCCAGCCAACTCTAATCTATCATATTTCATTGAGACAAATCCTGCTCTGTTTCTTTCTCCTTTTTCCCTCGAAGGGAAATGTGCTGGAACCTGCTCCTGGATTTAATAAGAAGATGGTGCGGTGGCGCTGGAATTGAAGCAGTGCCATGGTTCATTAGCAGCTGGGGAGCGTGCTGAGCTGGCCCAGATGTTAATTACACTTTGGGAATTAATTTCTGTAAGGCGCTCCTCTCCTCTATCATCCCTAATCCAGCAGGCACACCAGGACTTCTCAAAGTGGAAGCTGCAGGGTGGGCATCTGTCCCCTCCTCTGTCTGCCCGGTCTGTCTGTCCCCGCTGTCTATCTGGCCCCCGTCTGTCTTTCCTGCTGCTGTGTTTCCCCCCATTACTGTCCTTGGACCACAGCTGGGCAGCCCTGACAGTCCTCACGGGTAGTTCCAAGCCATGCAAAGTAGATTCAGAGGCTGAGCCAAGCTGCTCCATGCCTTGTGTTAAGCACCCCAGCTTGGAGTTCCCCTAAAATTGCAGAGGGAGATGGAGACGGCAAGGCAGTGCCCAAGGGATCAGCTGTCCCTTTGACAGTCCCCAGCAGAGGGCAATAGAAGCAAATGGAAGAGACAAGACTTTGCAAGTGATGTGCAAGAGGAGTAGTTTGCAAGCCTGTGACATGTAGGCAGGATGATGTGCGAGCAGAGCCATGTGCAAGTAGAATAATGTGCAAGCAGTGTGATGTGCAAGCCCAACCATGTGCAAGCAAAGTAATGTGCAAGTGGAATGATGTGCAGGTAGGGGTAGGTGCAAGCACAGGCATGTACACACAGAGCCATGTGCAAATGGAAGCAGTGTACAAGTGGGGGGAAGGTGCAAATGGAGCAATGCACAGGGGGAACGATGCAAACAGGAGATGTGCAAGTGAAGCAATGCCTGGAGAGGTGGGGCTTGAGAAAGCAGTCAAAGCAAAACTGAGCAATTCAGGGATATCTTCGCAGAATCATTAAGGTTGGAAAAGACCTCTAAGATCATCAGGTCCAACCACCAACCTATATCCACCATGCCCACTGACCATGTTTCTTGGTCCTTCCCTGGTAGGACATAAAGCAAATCAATTTCTGAGTGCAAATGATTGTTTTTGATTTGGAAGGAGAAGGACATCTTTGGGAGGAGAGGGAGATATGTGGGAAGAGTTCCTGCCTGGGTGCCCAGACCTGGCATTTTTGGGATGGGAAATCATCCCATTAGAATGACACAGATGTCCCCATCTCGCATGTATCCCCATTCATTCTGCAACATGATCCATTGCAGTGGGATTATTATTACCTGTTCCAGCCTAAGCGAGTGGCAGACAGCTGTTTCCTGATGGGGAAGTGTTATGGTGACTTATTAACAATCATTAAGGGGGGAGAGCTTCAAAGGCTCCTAAACGTGTTTCAAAGGACACGGTGCAAGCGGAGCCCACCATCACATATCTGGGGGACATGGGCAAAATCTGTAACAAGGAGTATAACGGGCTCAACATAATTAACTAATTCTCAGTCAAAGGGGTTTTAGAACTGAATGGTCAGGGAATTCAATTTCCTAATGAAGCACTGTGTGCCAAGGCAGGGGATATTTTCTCCTGGAAGATCAGAGCTGAGACCAGGGCACTGCTCCTCCTGTGGGGCTACTGCACACATCCCCAGGGCAACTGGAGATGTTCCATGTGGTGTGACCCCATAGCTGATATTTCTCACCCCATACCTGATATTTGCCATACCAGTGGCTGATGGAGAGGGCTGGGGATTGCAGGTCCTTTCAGCCCACCCCTTGGCACCTTGCAATCTCCTCTGGAGACCCAAGCAGGGGAGGTTTCCCCCTCCACTCCCCAAATCCAGCCTCCAGTTAAAAGCAACATTGTTCTCCATCTATGAAAGGAGCCTCCTCCAATCCTCCAGTACTTTCTCTTATTATAGAAAGTTGGTTTGCTCACTTTACAAAGGGAAATGTATTATGAATCTTCCCTTCATTCCCCTCCTTTTTTTTCTCCACGTTTAACAACCGATTTGTGTGTTGCATGAAAGTTACACAGTTCTTTAGATGCATTTGCTATTTTATTTTCTTTCATTCAAAAATATGTCAGTAATCTTTTTGTTAACATGAAAGATAAAGGATTAGTAATGCAAGATGCAGTTTTCTTGTAACCTTCTTGAAAGCAGACTATAGTTTCTTATCTGGCTCTAACATTCATTTTCCTGAAATGAAAAAAAAAAAAGGACTTTTAAAATGAAATAAACTATATTCGATTCAGAGAAGCACTAGCGAAGAAATTTATTGCAGCTGACAGAAGGGAGAGCTGCACAGAAGTCCTTCTACCGCAGCAGCCAGCACCTCTCGAACAGAACCGTGCACGCGTGCACACCCACGTGCACAGAGAATGCTGCTTCAGGGGGAAAGCAGCATGGCCAAGCCTTGTGCTGGTCACTGATGCATCACCACTTGGGTCTGGCAGTTATGGCAAGCTGCTTGTGGGGCATTGGGCTCTAGAGCTGGAGGTGATAATTGCACAAAGGACATCCCGTTGGAGCATCCCAAAATGGAGCTGGGCTTAGTTGGTGTTGATGTTTGTTGGGTTACCCATCGCATCCATTTTGGGTTTGGTTTTGGCTTTGAGTTTGGCTTGTGAACCTGGTGGCTTTTGGGGTAGCCATGGTGCTGGGTGTCCGGCATGCCCTGGAGACTGCAGGGAGCAAAAGGAGGTGGTTCTCTTAGTGCTGATGTCTCTTGAGAAAGATTTCTCATGGAGCCATATGTTCAAGGGAAGGTCAATGTGGTGGTCATGAGCATGGTCCGAACTCTCTGATGGCTGTGGAGCATCACAGTGCTTGCTGCGCCTGTGGCATTGAGATCTCAAGTGCCTGCTAGCAGAGCTCTGATATCAGGTAGAATCTAAAGAGAAATGGATGAAAAGAAAACCTGACCATTGGAGCAGGAGTGACAGTCTGGGACTGGAGGGGTGGAGGCAGGAGCTGTGATGTGGTTTAGAAACCATCACAGCCAGGCATGCAGAGCACCCAGAGGCGGGGCTGGTGGCTGTAGCTCCTGGGCTGTCTCTGCTGTATCTTCTGCTGATGGCTCATAGCACCCTGCTCTGTGCAGTCCTGGGATGGGGACAGATGGACCTCATGGCATTTCCGACTCCAACCTTTCCGGGATTCTGGGTTAACTGTTTTGTAGACATGGAGAATGGAAGCAAAGGTTTGAGCTTGCACCAACTTCCTTAGGTGGAGAAACCATGTCTGCGATAGCAGATGGGATGCAGAGAGCCAGGAGGAGCAGTGGCCCTGGGGCCCCAGGGTTAAATCATTTCTATGGCAATTAGCTAATGCGCCCTGAGCATGTGCAAAGTGCTTTCCCCCATCACGTGCATTTGGTTAATACTGAGTTAGCATTACAGGGAGCTGTGCTTTCAAGTTTGTTTATAAGCTCATTTGTTGTTTTGCTCTGGAGAAACCTGATATTTTCTATTGCTGACGGAAATGCTGACTTCTTTCGCGCATGACACAGCTTGCATCCTGCTCCCTGTGCAGGGCTTCACAATTACAAAATAAAACAAAGGCCGTCGTCTTTGGGCAGAAATCTTTGTCTTTGGAGTGTAATGAATCTCTTGTCCTGTGCCAGCACATCCGTGCTTTGATTTGAGGAAAAGTGGGTTTTCATATCAAAGGGGCCCCCCCTGACCCAGCCTTCCCTCTCCCCCTCTCTGCCCCGGCACACGCGCTATTTTAATATTTCATATATTTCCTAAGCTTTTATGCCTCTAAAAGAGAAGTGAATTTGTGGAGAGTTGAGCTCTCCAGAGCTGTACTTCAGAGCTGGGAAGTAATTCAGGGTGAAGCCTGTATTAATCTCAGGTGAGAGAGATATTTAAATTCAGGCTACCAGTGTGAATATAAAATGGGGATCTCTTTACAAAAATTTCAAATTGTAATATGCAAAGCTTAAAGAAAAGAAACCCCAAGGGAACAGCTTTCTTGCAGAACATTTTGTTCCAACCATCATCTCTTTAACTTTATTTTTTTATTTCAGAAACCCTCCCTTTGCCATTTTGTATTTTTTTTTAAATTAAATCTCACAGAGTTTTTAAAAATGAAATTCTCCATCGCTGGGAGACTGCAGTGGGGCAAAGGGGGAAGCGGTGGAAACTGCTGTGGAAAATGGTGTGTGGACCCAAATTTGAGCTGTGGCAGAAGGAGCAGCATGGAGGGAAAGCATGAGACCCACAACCCCCGGTGTGTTTTTCCTCTCCCCGGCCCTGTACTCAAGGCGGATGCGTGGGGTGAAGAGCGTGAAGGCATTGTTGGAAACCCCCCTGGTGCTCTGGGTGCAACAGCGGGAATTGGAGCTGAAATCCCTGCTGGGAGGGAGGGAGAGGCAGAGCGCAGTACCCTTGCTGTTGCTGTCAGCTCATGGCATGCATCCACCTGCTTTCTCCTTCTGCACAGATAACATGTTAATATCGATCCCTCAGCCCAGGCAGCCTATCTCTATGTGTTTCAGTGGGGAGGTGAATTGGTTCAGCAGTGGATCAAGCTCGGCGGTGCGCTCCTGCCGCCACTGCACATCCCTCTGGCTCCCAGGTCAGAAGGAATGGTGACAGATGACATGCCATTATCAGCGCCGTCAATTAATTAAATTATACATTATGCTTATGAGAGTGATACACTGAGCCACTGTAGATTAAGTGTCTCAATTAAGTCTTTAATTTAGATTTAATAAGTAAGTTATTATATGCTAATAAAAGATCAATTAGTTGTTAAAAGAGCATTGATCCAGGTACAATAAGTGTATCAGGGCGACAACAAACTAGTGTCAAAGAGATTGCGTGAACAGCATAGGTGCAGTTGGGTATCTGATATTGTTGGGGCACTTTGGGGTGATGCTGTGCTGTGCCCTACAACCCCTTCTGCAGGACCCAGCTCTCTCCATGCTATAAGGGTACAGGGACAACCAGGTTGAGTGAGTCCTGGCATGGTGAACCCTTGGGGCTCAGTGCGAGTCATCACTTCTCCTCCATGCGATAACCCCTGGGAAGGAGTCAGTCCCTTCTTCCAAACTCATCCTGATGTGTGATTGGCGATACGCGTGGTGCTCCCTATACAAACCGTGCACCATCAGCCTGGCACCCATTCCACCTGTTTCTCCATTGCCCCCTGCTGCTCTTCCCAGAGGGAAATTTTGGGTGAGCAGGGACCACTCGGGAGCCTGCGGCTGGGCTAGGGATGGGAATAGCAATGGGGATGGGAATAGGGGTGAGGATGGGGCTGGGGATGCGGGGGAAGTGCTGGGCTCCAGTGGAGCCGAGATTTCAGCTGAATATGGATGACATCATTATACGGGTGATCCTTTCAGCGACAGCGAGCCGGGTTTTAAAGTAGCGACCTACAGCATACAAATGATGGGTTTAAAGGAAATAAAAAAAGAGATGATTTGAATAGCATACATTTATAGAAGAAAAGCCTTCTTCCCCCCACCCCCCTCCATTTCTAATATCTTTCAACGGGGCAGGCGCTGTGCGTTGGAAAAGAAATTAAAACACTCCTCCTAAATACACTCCAGGCAGTAACAATGGCAAAGTTAAGAAGGTTACAAGACTTAGTTGTCCCAGCAACATGTCATCAAGTTGAAATGAGCAGGAAACGCAGATAACGTAAGAAAGAGGAGGGGGGAGGAGAAGAATAAAACCACAGGAGGAAAAAATGCCAAGAGATTGAGAAAGAAAAGGGAAAACCCTTTTTATTTGCTGTTTCATTAGGATGAATCTGATTTTATAGTCTCTAAAAGAGGCTAAAATATAATCTCCTTTTGTGCAATGCGTGCGTTAGGAAAATGTGTCATCAGCAATTCTTCTGTACACTACAGCAATATTCAAAAAATTAGCAGGGATATTCAAGCCAAGCGACAAAGAAACACAAACAGAAGACTCACATTTCCAGCTCGAGCTGTCATTTAAGAACGTGTTCAACTTTTTATTAACCTCTCTGATAGTCCCTTATGGTTTCTCTCTGCCGCAGCAGTAGAGTGCTGAGTTTCAGAGGGAAGACAAAGCTGCTGGAAGGAGAGGCTGAGGATGCAGCTCCGGCTGCCTTGCAAGGCAAGGGCTCTGTCTGCTTCTTCATCACGGTGGGTTTTGTGCCAGGTGGTGGATGTGGGCATGCAGATGGAGCACGCGTGTCTCATGTGGCAGAGAAGTGGCAGAAAAAGGGAAATTTGGGCCACAAACCCAAATCTGCTTGGTCAAATGTTGGGTATTGGTCCTTATTCAAGGCACCAGCCCAGTGCTAAAGCTCTACAGCATGTTGGCATCACTTTGCTTCCATCTCACAGTGTCAAAACTGAGTGTCATGGGTACCTACAGCTTTTGGGGAATGCATCTCCAAGGCCTTGTATGGTGCTTATGGTGCCATGCCCTTCCTGTGCATGGTGGTTTTGGGGTACCCCAGTGGGACCGGTGTCTTCATGTTGGCATCATTCCCAAATGTTGGGGATCCTGCTATGGGAGGAGGCTGCCCACCTTGTGTGGAGTGCTGTGGGGTTCACGAGGGCAATTCTGGAATTCAAGCCTTGATCTCTGTGTTGCTGGAAAGTTTGGGACTGTGTGGGCAGGAGGGATTCAGTGCAGGGGACTGGGATCACCAAAGCTACCTGTGATGTTGTGATGCTGAGGTTTGATCCCAGCCTGGAGTCACTAGGCATTACTTTAATTTAAACAGTAATACATCAGTCAAGCACTCAGCCTCCTCTGCAGTTGCTGCAAGGGACTCAGGGCTCCAAGAAGCAAACTGCTTGCTCTGCTCCCAAAACAGGGGCACCAGAGCAGTTGGCAGCTACTTTGGTCAGTAGAGGACATGGCAGCGGGAAGAAATAGGGCTGAGATGAGAGAAACTGACCACCTTCCCATGGCAGAGCAAGGAGCCAGCACCCTGCCCAGAGAACTGGTGGCATGCTGATGTCAGTGAGTGATGACACCAACACTGACTGTGCTGGGAGGGATGGGCTTTGAGGTTCTTGCAGAGCTCTTCTAGTTACATGCCTCTAAATGTAGGTGTAGGAACACAATTTTATATACTGCTTTATAAAGTGTCAACCCAGGTGTTTGTTTGGTGTGTACTCCAAACTCATGACATCCCTGGAGTCCCAAAGCCATGCTTCAGAACCTTAGCAGTATGACCTTTGTGTGCTGAGATATTCAGGCAACCACCTGAAATGATTCTGCTTTCTGATAAAAAACTCTCTCCTCCCCACCCTTCTCTTCCACAAAGATATTTATTTGTTGTTCTTGTGTTTTTTTAATTGTCTCTTGCTGTGGCTTCTTGTTGTGGATTATATTTTGAAGCAAGAATTGATATAGGTAATTGATGGAGAGCTTTGCCTGTGAGGATTTCATAATCCTTGCTATTTTATCTTTGCAATAATTGCTATGATTGTGATTATTTCAAAGGGCTGAGAAAAAGGAGGCAACAGGAAAACAGGCTCGCCCACTCCTATTTTGCAGCTTCTCGAGGCACCTGGGTGGGCTCCTCCTCCACAGGGGGTTCTCTGGAGAACTACAGCTCATAGAGGGCATGCCAGAAATGCATGGGATGAGGTGTCCACCAAGAACATCCCAAGGTCCTACAGCCCTAACTGTAGCCACACTGGCTATGGGCTCGCTGTGACACCCCATCTGACAGAGGAGCTGGTTTTGCCATGCCATGTGAGGACACTGGGTACAAAGTCATACTTGTGTTTGCCATGGGACATGGACATAAAGCCAGGCTGGTGTTCACTATGTGATATCAGAGCTGAGTCCACACCAGTGTTCACTGTGCGATGCTGGGCATGAGGCCACGCTGATCTTCACTGCGTGACACTAGACTTGAGACCACACTGGTCTTCACCATGTGATGCTGGATGTGAAGCAACGCTGACATTCACCATCAGACGCTGGATGTGAGGCTGCAGTGGTGTTCACCATAGCATGTTGGACACAAGGCCACACCGGTGTTCACCATGGAACACTGGACATGAAGCTGCACTGGAGTTCGCCATGGGATGTTGGATGTGAGGCCATGCTGGTCTTCAGCATGGGATGTTGGGTGTGAGGCCACACAGTTGTTCATCATGGGACACAAGATGTACAGCCACACTGATGTCGTTTGCCAGCTGGCCGCTGGAGGCTGCTGCTGTCTTTGCAGTCACTGGCAGCTGCCTGCAGGCCCTGAGCACCTACCTCGAGTTCTGCCCGGTGCAGACATGAGGGCAATGGAGGCTGCTTGGGCCTCTTCCCACAACCCATGCGGCAGGAAATATCCTCCTTTCTGGACAGGAGATCATAAAAAAGCTCCTGGTCATAGGATTAGAAACATCCCTGATGTGATATCAGAGCCCTGAGAGCATTACCAGACCCTTAGCAGGCTCACTGGGCACCCCCACCCACCCACTGGCTTCCCATAGGTCCAGGAGCTCCATTTAAGCCCTCAAACTTAGATCAGGCTATATGTGTTCTTGTCTTTGGTCTTTCTTCTGGTCTCTCTCTTGGGTGGGTTTTGGATTCTGTAGCTTATTTCTGGCCCCATTTCCTGATGGGATCTCATGGATGGATTTTGGATTTGGTTCATCCGCACTGTTTGGAGGGCGCTGTTTGGTGCTCTGTTCCGGAGCTGTGTAATCATGCCTTTGACAGGTGAGGGCACTGCCTTGGCTCCTGGATCACCCTGCCTTGTAAAGCATACTGCTGCCCGCTGCACAGTACTAAACGCAGCCTGGCTGCAGCAACACAGGCATGCATCTTGTTGATGAGGATCTTGGTGATGAGCCAACATCCATCTTCCTTCACCCTCAACTCGCTCTACTTGTTCTTCTCATCACTTTGATGTTTCTTGGCAAGGAATGTAATCTAGATAAGGTACACTCTGAATACCACACTTGATTTAAAACTTAGGTGTGAAGTGAGCTCCAAGTTTGACATCCAACAGGGAGAGTGCTGGTTACCCTGCAGCAAAGGAAATAAGTTCATTCATGCTTCTATGTTCCAGCTGCTTTCTGTTCATGCATCATACAAAAGCTGATGGTTCTGGTTCCATCTCACTGGCCTCTGGCCTTAAACCTGCTTTGTCTGGGAGATCAGACTGCACTGTAAAGTGTTTTCCTAAAAGTTTGACAATGACCAAAGATGCGGTGAGGCTTGGTCAATGTGACCGTCATTCCACAGTAACTGGAAAAAAGGTGCCCATGGGAAATGCAAGTCATCTGATTTCCCTGCTGTTGTCTGGAGAAGTAAGAAGGGAATGATGTGTGCGTTTTCAAGAGTTTCAATGGATGCAGTGATTGCAGAGCAGGAAAATTGTTAATATCAGGTAACAACTGTTTCAGACATAGGGACACAAAAGAGCATGGAAAGAGTATGTAGCTTGTAAGAGTGCTGATAACTTGCCTTTCTCTGTTAGACTATTGGGATAATTCTTTTCCTAATGGACCAGAATGGACAATCCCTTTGAAAGATAGTAGTGCAAGCTAAGTCTAAGGAAAGCACTTCTGTAATTCTCCAAGAGTTATAACTTAGGTCCCCTGGGCTTTTGTCTTATAATTTGATCAAGCCCTGGGAATACTTGGGAAAACCCCTTAAATTACACAAAATCCACATCTTGCATCCAAATGTCTTCACAGTATGGGATCTGAGAAGGTTTCAGCAGCTGCAGACAATATTTCTTACCTTCTCCTTAGTGTTCAGATAGCGTCATAGAATCATTAAGGTTGGAAAAGACCTCTAAGATCCCCAAGTCCAACCCCAACCTATCCCCACCATGCCACTGACCATGTCCCTCAGTGCCACATCTCCACTGTTCTTGACCAACATCAGCGGGGAAGGAGGAGGGAGGTAGTGTGACTTTTGGGGCTCCCCCAGCCCTTTTGTGAGGCAGCACTATGCAGGCATTGAGGGCTCAGGACACAGGAGGGGGCCTTCATCAGCCTGAGGAGAATGGATTAGCTCCTGGCAGTGCATACTGGGTCATCCCCTCCTGCTGCTGCTTCATGCACACATTCCTGGTGCTAAATCCAGGGAAGGGAAGGCTGGTGATGCGACCGCAGGAGCAGAGCTCAGCTTGATCAGCTCCTAAGCTGAAGTACTGTGTTTTTCCTAAACCTCCAAGGGCTGTAATTGCTCAAGGCAGTCCTGAATTTAAGATGTATCTACCACCTGGGCAGTTGTACGTTAAAACTTGTACCTGGAAGACAGCATCAGGCTTAGCTTTGGGCCATAAGTATCAGGATTGCCCCTGCAGTGAAAGCAATGTTAGTACTAGGGAATGTGGTTGAGACAACAGTCAGACAGATCCTACAGCTCTGCATGAGATGGGACTAACAAACATGGCTCTAGCAAACAAAACGGGGCTTTGATACAGTATTTGGATGTGTTATGCCACAGTTTGACAACATGCTTCAGGAAAAACCTTCAGAAAGTGATTTTTTAGGGTATGGGGGATAAGAGTTGAAATACCACCTGTCTTGGAGGCAACCAGAGAGAGACAGAAAAAATAGTCAGGATGTGGGAAGGTAGCAGAGGCTCATGCAGGAGCTCTGCCAAGGTCATGAGAGACTCACTCCTTCCAGCATCTCGGGCAGTATCCCATGGCAGAACCACTCCCAGTAAGAAAAAACTGGCATTTGTGGCAGCTTTGTTTTCTTTTCCTGGCTATAAAGCAGAGCTTTTTTCCTCACAGTGGGAGAAATTTGCATGCAGAATAAGAAATACTGGCCTTTATAATGGCCAGTAACAATGGCCATAAATAATAGCTGCCTTTAGGAATCCAGGGAAATAGCTGAAAGAGATGGAGGACACCGAGGAAGGCAAATGTGGAGATCTGTCATTGGCTAGAGTGAGACACATCACTGATTTACAACAACTTTGCATTCCCAGAAGCAGGGAAGCCTGGTGTCTCCTCTGGGACATGAGATGACACGGGTAAGAAGACATTTAAAATGCACAAAGGGATGTGTTTCTTTGCACAGTGTATGTTTATGCTTCTGGCTCTTTCAGTGCTGGGTGACTGTCCTGGGTGTGCTGTTGCTGTGTCTGTCCTGGTCACTTCATACCAGCCCCGAGGACTGTCATTCTCTGTGGCATTTGCGGGTTCCTTCCCTTACTCCGTGAGCGATCTCAACTGGGCTACCACTGTAAATTCTTGTCCTATTCAACCCAAGTGATTAACAGCCATGGCATGGGTTGATGGTGCCATGTCTAACCACATGTCTGCTCTAGAACTTCTGTCTTGTAGCAAAGAGGGAAAAATGTGATGCATTCTTGGAAATGCCTTGCTATCCTAACCCTGTCTCAGAGCCTACTCTTTGTATGCAGAACTTGCTGTTGGGAGTCATGAATCATTAAGGTTGGAAAAGACCTCTCAGATCTCCAAGTCCAACCCCAGCCCACCTCACCATGCCCACTGACCATGTCCCTCAGTGCCACATCCCCATGGCTCTGGAACGCCTCCAGGGATGGTGACTTCCCCACCTCCCTGGGCAGCTGTGCCAGTGCCTCACTGCTCTTTCTGAGAAGAAATGTTTCCTAATACCCAACCTGAGTGCTTCACGTCTGTGCTTGTTCATCCTCCTGGTGTTTACATCTGGCACGTGTGGCAGCAGGCATTTCCTGAAAGCCTCAGGTGTTCTGGGCAGCTTGCTACCACACAGCTGCCAGCATATTCCTCCTTCATGGATAGGTGGTAGGAGCACTCTACACATGATGGAGATGAGAATGAGACAGCTTGGAGGTGGCATCTCTAAGGGGAAGAAACACCCCTTCCTTAATCCAACTGCTGTTCCTCAACCCACAGAGCTCCTGATCACCTTCTGGTTTTCATGTACTGGGGAAAGAGGGCAGTGGGGAGAGAATCTTGTTAAAGACCTTGTTGTCACGGTTGGGTGTCACCTTAGAGAAGGCAAAATGTCTTTTTCCAAGAACTCTGTAGAGGAAAAGAGTTCATTTATAATGCACATGTCTCTGAGCCTAGAGAGCAGGGGGCTCCTATCCCAGCACCTAAATGGGAAACATTTGTTTGGATTTGGCTGTTACTTCATTTGCCCAATCTCACATCATGTGCTGTGACATCCAACATGATGCCCATCTCCCATAATGAATGGGGACAGCTGGGTGTGCTCTGCTGGAAATCATGCCCTATGAAAAGAGGGGAGGAAGAGCGGCAGTTGGGGCGGCTGAAGGTCCCTTCCCTCCACCTCACCTGCACACACGGTGTTCACACACAGTCACTGTGGTAGCACTGTGCTCCTGCCAGCAGAAACTTGGAGAGAGGGGGGAGAGGGAGACAGCAAGCATACTTATCAAGTGGCTTGGACCGTAGCCGATTTGAAATATTACTAACCTTGCATTTTCAAATTTGATGCACAACAACCAAGATGCTAATACTTTCCTTAGTTTAGAAAAAAAAATCCTTTCACCCATCTCTTCTAGCCGAAGATTAGGAGAGAAGCTTTAAGAAGATTTAAAAAAAAAAAAAATCAACTTCTGAGCAGCGGAAAAAATGGTTTGTGATTCAGGGGCTCCGGGCAATTCATCATGGAAATTGGGTTTCTTAGCCGACATCATGTGAATCCTTTCGGCCCTGTCAACTTTTTAATACATTACATTGAGAATGTAAATCGTGTTGGTGAGGGGGAAAGAAGAGGGGAAAAAAAAAGAGAAAAAAAGAGAGCTGCTTCATTTTGGGTTTAGAGGGGAGGCAGCTCGAGGCCTGTAATTCATATTAACTAAATAATGCTAAAAAAACCCACTCTCCAAATATACAGATATGTATATACACCTCAGAAAGGGAGGGGAGAGGGAAGAGAATGAGACAGACCAAAATTGAAATAATTTTATCCTTTTGAAGGGTGAGTATTTGAAAGGGGTTTGCTATGGATTTATTTTTATTTTCTTTTATTTTTTTATTTGAGTTTATTTTATCTCTTTCTCTGCTTGAGCTGGTTGTTTCGCCAATGAGGAAAGCAAAATGAATGTTTTGGAGGTGGAGGAAGATGGAGGCAACAGAAAAGGAGGGAGAAAAAAAGGAAAAGATCCCACACTATCCTTGCAGTGAGTTTTTGTGTGTGTTTGCATGCACGCTGTATCCCGATGATCTCAGTTAACTCTTTTGTGGGGGGTGAAAGCTGGTAGTGCCATGAGATCTGAGCCCAGTCTGGGTGTGCTCTGAGGTCTTTGCTCTGAGGACCTCCGGAGGCTCAAAGCAAAGGCTCTATGCAGCACAAAGGCTCTGCATAAACCCCTGGACAGGGCTTAGCCATGGCGCTGGCTCACAGCTAGCTCGGATGTGGGGAATCCTTGCCAAGTGTGTTCCCATTAGGGGATGCTTTCCTTGTGCCTTCAATGCACCCAGCGTGCGTCTGGAACAATCTGGAAGAGGCACCCGGCCTCACAGAGAGGCCTTCTCTAGTTTTTCCTCGTTGGATGGTGCAACCTGGTGATTGAGAGAGATGTTTTATAACAACCATCTGTAGATGTCCCTATTCATTGCACAAGATTTGCACCAGATGACCTTTAAAGGTCTCTTCCAACTCAAGCGATTCTATGATTCTATAATTCATGTCTGAAGGATCTTCTGGAGGTTTCTATGCTGATGCCCTGCTCAGAGCTTGCCAGGCCTCCATGTCCAAAACCACTCTATATTGAAGAAGACAGTGAAAGAAGCTGGAAAGGAGTTGCATCAGGGAGGGTAACAGCAAATAGGGCAAAGAATCGGTTGGCTTCAACATGGGCTGTGAGAGTCTGCAAGGCTCCGGTGTCCTCAGAAAGGGGAAAAGTGGGGATTGTGGCTGAAGCATGTCTAGAAAGGTACAGAAAAGAAGCTTGTTTGCTGAGGCAGTCTTCCAGGAAAGCCTCTGAGAAACTGGACCACTCCTAGAACAGCCATGCTGATGCTGTTGCTTGAAGTGCAGTTGTCAGCTTGGACAGCTGCCACAGGCAGAAGATGGTGGGAGATAAGCTCAGGAACAGCCCATAAAAGGAGACTGGGGGAAAAAAATGGAGCTGGAGAGATTCTGGGTCTGCTCTCCTTCAAGAGAAGAGAAATAAGGAATGTTCCCAAAATATTAGATGGGGCAGATAGAGAATGCCTGGAGTGCAAGGGTCAAAGTCATGGCTGGTGTATCTTATAGCGGTGAGCTGTAGGCAATGTGATTTTGTCAGCAATGTTTGCTTTGCAAAAAAGACGCAAGCAAATTATTTGATGGGACAACTGAGTACCAGTGTGGCATGGAGCCATACTGGCAAAACTAGGCATGGATGTACGCTGTCACTTCTTCAGGCAGATCCAACCTCCAAACAGTGCATAACCAACCTGCTTTGAACCCCTTCAGAAAGGGCTGTTAGGACCAGGTAGGACAGCAGTGTGTTTTACCAGTGGCATCCAGCTCTCTCCTACTAACCTCACTGAATGGTTCACTTCTCACATTGAGTTTTGGCTGTAACAGGAAAGAGGTGGTTGAAAGAACAGGCTGCCCATGGAGGTGGTGGAGTCACCATGTCAAGAAGTGTGGAGATGTGTCGCTGAGGGATATGGTCATGGCAGTTAACAACTAGGTGATCTTAGAGATCTTGATGGTTCTATGATTCTATGATCACCTCCTTCGCTCCAATTTTGCAGCTCAGATTTGAAATGTGAATACCAACAGCAAACAGTGATCCCTCTATTTTCCTCCTCCCGGTGCTGATCCTGGCTGCTTGTCTCTATCCTCTCTGTGCAGTGATCTAACACGGCTCTCCCGCTAAGGTATCTTCCTGACCTTCCTCATCCTCATCGATGGAGATGCTGGCTCCTGGGTCACTTCCTGGGAAGCTCTGTGCTTTGTTCCTCCATCCTCAATCACCACCTTCCTGGAAATGAGTTGTTGAGGCAGTCAGGACTAATTGCTTTTGGATTTTAATGACCACCTCAATACCTGGGTTTATTGTATACCTTGTGTTCTATAGGTGGCAAAAGGACACCACCAGCAAATGACAGATTCTCAGCTGACAACAACAGTATTAAAACCAAAGCAATTATTTGCAGTGGGATCCGAGGAACAGTGTACATGCTCATTTGCAAAACTCTTGCAAAATCCTGACATTTGTTGCAGAGTGTAACTTCAAGGCTTGGCTGACTTTTAAACATGATATAATTAAGCATGCCTGAAAGTGTGTTTAAGAAAAAAACAGACAGAAGTAGAAGAGCTTATAATCCAGTGTTCTCGAGTCTCTTCAGCATTCCTTGAATAGCTGCATTCCTGCTTTGGTTCAGGAGTGGCACATGCTCTTAATGCTTAATCCCTAAATGACTCTTCCCTTGCAATATTGCTCAATTCCTACAGCTGTTTGGCTCCTACTTAAGCATCTGTAATGCACTGATCCATGTGTGCCTCCTGCATTGTTGGATGTGTTGTTCCACTGATTTTAAGGCAAATTCTCATTCTACATCTGCATATCCTAAACATATTTGGCAGCATTTTTCTTTCTGCCTGTATTATCTTCTTTGTGTTGCACTGACTGAGCAACTGCAAGAGAAAATAACATTTTTGGAAGGTCTCCTAAACTTTTTTTGGTCAAGTTAGCAAGTCCACATTTGTTTTCACTGATGGCCAAAGGCAGACAGATATTTTTAAGAAATAAAGTATTGCAGCTGTACCATGAACATCTCAACTGGGAGTAGTGTTGAGTCTTGAATAACTGTTCCCATAGACTTCCAAACCAATAAAGTGAGAAAGCTAAGCTGGAGGGCTTTGAGGTTTGTCCCTCAGATTGAGAAGAAATGACAGGTGAAGAAGAGAACTCCAGGAGAGTTATGAGAGGCACCAAATCCTAATAGCGTTTGGGCAGAAGTGGGGGGTTTGTGGAAGACCAAAGTATCTTCTGAGTTGAGATATTCTTGGAGGCATCCCCAAGGATAAGCCATTTGTGACTTTTTTAAAGGTTTAAGGTTCAGAAAATTCAGGAAAAAGTCATATGAATTTGAAGCATGACGGCTGCTTTCAGCAGAAATTGAAAAGAAAGGAAAAGTCTGGCAGACCAGTTGTGTCCTGCTGCTTTTATTTATTTCTACTGAGA
Source organism: Numida meleagris (assembly GCF_002078875.1). Taxonomy (NCBI): domain Eukaryota; kingdom Metazoa; phylum Chordata; class Aves; order Galliformes; family Numididae; genus Numida; species Numida meleagris. The sequence continues at coordinate 20,149,065 of NC_034412.1, read as the reverse complement.
CTTGCTGCACGCCAGCCCTCACGGTAATAACGTTAGCTCTGAGGGTAGCGAGGATTTGCATTTGGGCAGGATTTAGTAAAGTTGGGTGGGATTTGTTATCATTTTCAGGAAACATCTGGACACCGCTTTCAGACACAGGGTCTGATTTTTGGGTGGTGCTGTGTGGAGCCAGGAGATGGACTCAACGATCCTTACACGTCCCCTCCAACTCAACATATTTTATGATTTTATGATCATTGCTTAATATTTATACTGTAGATGTGTTCCAGAAGCTGTATTTGGTCCTGGCTTATGTTGGGTTGAACATGAGGTAAATTGAAGCCCAATGGGCTTTGGTAGCAAAAAGAAGGTAGCCTTATCTCAAAAGCACCTCTCTCTTGTTTTTCCCCCCTCCACACAGGTGTCGCCAAGAACCTCCCTCATCTCCCCAGTGCCCATCTATGGTGGAGGTGATGACCCCCATGTCCTGTCAGAGGCCTGGTGCAGGATGGTGGGCGCTGTGTCACTGCTAAATAGTCCTCTAAGCATCCAGGATGGACAACAAATGAGTATAAAGCCTGCCTAAATCTTCAAACAAATGTAAATGCTCATTCAGAGTGGGACAGTGATGGGGAACTGGGCACCCCCTGATGCTTAGCCCAGTGAGCTCAGACTAGCACGTGGTGCCTTCTTTCATTTTTTTATTGTAGGCATTGCGAGTATTAGTGCTGAATATCACATCAAGAATTATCACATTGAGAAAGCCCTGGCTTCAGAATTTTAATATTTTATCTTACAGTTGATGAAATTATCACAACAGAGCATGATGTAATATGGGATGGGGGGGTTATTCTTTTGGGAAAACGTCTCTTTTCATAACCTGAGTTGCTGAATTCTTTCTTTCTGAATGAGCAAAATGTGTGAGCTGGCCCATTGTGTGTGAAGGAGATGAACTCCAAGACTAAAATGCATGATGACCCTTGAAATGAAGAGTCTTTGGCAAGCAGGTGTGATTGCATGGGCTGCTCTGGAGCTGTGAGCTAATTCGAGAAGGAAAACCACTGAGATTTCTGGTGATGAAAAAATTGTTACTGTGTTAGAGCTTTTCAATTAAATTGCACGAAAACCAAGAGCAGAGTTTCAAGGCTTAAGGGCAAAATGAAACATCAGTTTTAATACCTTAGGAAAAACATTTAGATTTTTTTTTTCCGAGTAAGATTTATAAACATGGAACTTGTGCTGAGGCAGAATTAAAACAAATTTTGGAATTGTGGAAATTTCACCGAAACAAGTTTTCCAGCTTTCAGCAGAACTTGAATGGAGCTAAAAGGATGGAAGTTTTATCTGAAAGCCTGCAAGATGGAAATAAACTTACTGCTCACTATAGAGGTGTAATACGTGAATGGTGATTTTATCTTACTGCTTACAGTAGTGAGGTTGGTAGGCGAAAATGGAATATCTGTTGGTCTAATAGGAATCCTACCTCAAAGCTTTTGTTAAAATAGTAGGAATTTTTAATAAAAACAAAGCCTTGAAGAATGTTGAAGAAGGGTGGAGATGTGGCACCGAGGGACATAGTCATTGGGCATGGTGGGGTGGGTTGGGGTTGGACTTGGGGATCTTAGAGGTCTTTTCCAATCTCAGTGATTCTATATTTCCAAAATGGTAAGTAGCAATGTGCTGTAACCCATGGCTTAGTGTAGTATTAGTGCATTGTCTTTCAGTCCTGGTCATTGAAATATACATTTTTTAATTCATAGCATGGAAAAAATCTAGTAGACATTGTAGGCAATCAAGATTGATGATATGACAAGTAACAGTGCAGATTGTTTGGGCTATGGAATTTAGCTCCAGTAAGCTGGGTATAAGTCAAACAACATATGTTTTGGAGCACATGGATGCATTACCTACACTAATGAAGATGGCAAGTCGACCCTTGGAAGGAGGCATTCTGTTTGGTCTTCAGCCTCTAAGAGGGAGGCCACAAGTGCATGAAAGCCAGGGGTTCAGCATGTACACCTGCATGCAGTGTTCAGTGGTTTCAGGCTGCCAAAAGAAAGCTCTGGAGGATGATTTGACTGTGGTATCTCAATGTCAGCACAGGCATCCTGTGCTATGTGGATTGTTGCTCTAATAGACCCAGCACTTCAGCTACTCGTATAACAGAGTGCTCAGAAGACGAGCACTTGATTGGACTAAAGCGTGATAAATTCCAGAGGAAAATAAGATGCTGGCAGTGAGAGCAATTAACTGCTGGAGCCACCTCTCGTGAAGAGCATGAATCTGTCATGGCTGTATGCCTCTTCCTTCACAACTAAATGGCTCTCTAAAAGGTTTGCTCAGGTTCAAATACTGCTCTGAGACGGGGTCTGAGTGTGTCCTCCTCAAACGCCTTTGTCACTTTGAGCTGCTTCCCCTGACCCAGTCAGGGTAATCTCATGAATACAATGATTAATGCAGAATCGTTGGTGGTGATTGGTCAAGCCTGCCTGGAGACCTTTCTTCCTGCTGCCAAGGTGTCCCTGTTGTGTTATAAATATACAGGACACAAGGGCTGTGATCCCTGGCTGCCCCCAAGGCTGAGTACCAGCACCTCGGATTCTTTATCTGGGGTTAAAACCTGGTGCCCAACCAGGAGGAGACCTTACATCCCCAGCTACAAAAAGTCACACTCCTCCCCTCCAGTGTCAATGTGATACGCATTGTGACCTGCCAAATCTGAAAAAAAGAGCTTTCAGTTTTTTTGTAAAACTGAAGGGGGCTTCTGCAACGGAGACAAATCCTGCTGCTGCTGCTAAAAGCCTGATTTCACCTTCTGAACTTCATTCCCTCCCTGCAGCCAGAGCAGGCTGATGTAAGGAACTTCTGGTTGTGACACCATGAACATGGTGCAACAATCCACAGAAGATGAGAAGAGCAAAGATGTGCATACAGTAACAACTTGGCGCTTTCTCTCCAGTTCTCCCATTCCCATTCCCCACCAACTTGTCTCCTTCACACTTGTTTCCCATTTTTTCTTCCCTTCTTGTCTTCACCACTATCTCTCTGGCTGTGTGTGTCGGCCTTCGTTGCCGCAAATCAAACCTATTAGGAGCTCCAGAGGGACTCCTGCCAATGGCCTCTCTTTGTGAACCCTCTGGTTTTTTTTTAATCTGCAGTGTTCCACATTATATTGCCATTGATTTAATAGTCTGCCATGAATTTTACTACCTGTCAAGCAGCACAATTATTTTGAATTCTATTGTGGAAGAGCTTAACACCCAGCTCCAGATCACTTTACACTTTTCACCTGAGGGACCCTCTTGCTAAAGGGCACTTTCCAATTCAGGGTAGCGTTTTGTGTGATTGTAGGGTGGCATTTTGTGCCACTGTTTTAATTTGGCATTGGGGGGATTGAACAGATTGGCAGACATGTGGGATGTGGAAGCTATTGCAGGGTGGTAAAAACCCAAACGGATGACTTTCTTCCCTCTTGCTGCTCTGAAAAAAAAATTAGATGGGAAAACATGCATCTTTGCTGTCGGTTCATTCTTCATGGGCTCATCCTGAAGGCTTCCCAAGAAGGGTGCTGAGAGCCCTGCTCTGATGGGGGTGCTCAGCACCAACCAGCAGTGAGGCTGGATGCCCGTGCCTGGAGATGTATTCCCTGTGGGTGGGTGAATAGGAACTGAGAGATACTTTCTGAGAGCTCAGGTTGGCACTTGCAACTGTGCAGCAGATTTCTTACTTGGAACAATGAGTGGATTACATCTGCTTAAAATAAAGAAAAGATTGGATAATTCAGGATGAATCATCCTTTTGTATCCTTTTTTTAAAAGAGCTCTCTTTCCATTATCTTGTATGACCAGGATAAATTGTTTTTTTGGGAGAAGTTGCTCCATCTGCAGCGTGCGACCCACTATGCACAGATGTAATTTACCATGAAGGAGCTGCTGGCTCCTGGGCGTGAGCGGAGAGCTGCCTTGAACCCACCACAGCAAGTGGCCATTCTGAGCAAGTCAAGCCTTGAGTTAAAGCCAACCTACTCTTCCTTTGACCTGAGAGAGAAAGTGAAATCACTGTGATAGGCATAGTTAATGATCTATATAGATTAGAGAGAAGAAAAAATACGCTTCTGGGTGTCCTTGGCCTTGCAGTAGGGAAGGCTTGTTGTCCCCTTTCAGGAAGCTGGTGGGATGGCACAGACACCTGATAGGGCTCCATCACACTTGGGGCTCACGTTTGACCCACTGGGGGCTTTCAGGTGTGAGGTGTGAAATGCATGGATTGCATAAACCTCCTGGGAAAGTCGGAGGCAGGATGAGGTGGCTCTGCTGACTGTATGCTGAGGCTCTGCAGGCCAATCTGTGGGATTGTGCCCAGGTCCCCCTGCCTCCCTCACAAACACAATGATGATAAAGTTCAGAATGCCCAGAGTCCTCCCCCAGCATTGTGACAAATACGCATCGTGTTCTCTTTTGGAGATCGCACTCAGACAGAATAATTAGGTGGCAACACAATTTATTGCCTGCCACCCTGTAAAGCTCAGGAAGCACTCTTTCAGTTTTCAGCTGGTATTTAATCAACAAATCATAACTTTTATTAAGCCTAAATGCAGTGCTTCTAAGTTACTAAATTTAAAGTGTGCCTGGAAACCAGGGTCATTTTTTGTTTGATTTACATATCACAGCATCATGCAAACTGGGAATAGGATAACGAGGGGCCCAGATTGCAGCCATCTCACAGGAGATGCTTTGGAGGATTTTTTCCTGCTTTGAGACCTCCAGTACATTCCCAGGTACTGCTGCGGGTGGTTTGGAGCTGCTGAGTCCTCAGCTGCTCTTACAGACTGAGGGAGCCATGTTGCATGAGATTGTTTTGTGTTATGACAATGGCTTTAGCTGCACGTAAAGGCATCCTGGCAGAGATGTCTTCTGCCCCACAGGTCCACAGGTGGGGAAAAGTGGTCACAGCCCTCCCAGGAAGTAAATTCCTGACCCTGAAATGATGTATTGATGGCACTGAGCTCTCCTGGGCAACCTATAGCATGTTTCTCGGGGCATTTTTAACTTCCTTTGGCCTCTCCTCTACAGGCCCAGCCTTCCAGAAAGAGTGGTGAGGCACTGGCACAGGCTGTCCAGGGAAATGGTGGAGTCACCATTCCTGGAGGTGTTTAAGAGCCATGGAGATGTGGCACTGAGGTGTCACACCATTAGGCATGGTGTCAGTGGCGTGGTGGGATGGGTTGGGGTTGGACTTGGGGATCTCAGGGGTCTCTTCCAACCTCAGTGATTCTGTAATTCTATGTCTACCTGCCATGGGCTTCCCCAGGCTGAATGGTGGGGCCTGTTTCCAGTTGTGATGGTTGGGGAGGGTGGAGGCTGCTGGGTCTGCAACAGCACTCCCAGGCCCCATGGCCAGCAACCGTTTTGGATTTGACAGAAACTCCAACTTTGCCAAATATTGGAGACTGACTTAAAATGCTAACGACAATATTTAAAACCCATGAAAATTCTAAAACAAGGATGTTATTAAAGTGGAATTAAGAACAAAGCAGTTGCTAATATCTTCAAGAAAAGGGAGAATAAGAACATTTGGACTTTAAATGGTATTAGAATATTAGCTGGAACCTGGAAATAAGATTTATCTGTGGAACATTGCATCTGAGAAGGTTTCAATTCGCTGCTGAGATGCCTCTAGTAGTACTGATTTGACTGTCAAGGGTCAGCACCTCTTGTGCTGGGTGATTTTCCTGCTTCTGAATCTCAGGGTTTGGGAGAATGTTGCTCTCTGGACATGTGGAAGTTTCAATGGGAAACATGAACGTGTTTGTTTTGATATTGTCTTCCCTCTCCTCTGTAAAGGTCCTGGGTTGATGATTTTAGAGATGGTTAAAAGTTTGCAGCCAACAACATGTTTTGAGAAAGAAGTGGTTTTACCAACACTGGCTGCTCCTTTTCTCATATTGCTATACATAGGGATGTCTTCCTGGGTTTGTGTCACTGAGCTAAGCTATGCTGGAAGCATGGAGGTGTGGAAAGTGGAAGGAAGAAGAAAAGATGAAGAAAAGAACTTAAAGTTTCAATTAAATAATCTAAGACAATTCCAAGTGAGGACAGGAAATCTGAAAAGGCAAAATGCTCCATTTCAAATGCTGAATTGCTTACAATTGTTAAACATTTTTATTGCCTGGCTGGTTTCTAAAACATAGGTGTGGAAGGCACGGAGAAACTATTTCTTTTCTCTCAAATTATAACAATTTTTTTAAAAATTCATTTTCCTACTTCTCACTACTTTCTGAATGAATGAGTTATGAATATTTCTACAACTAATAGAGGTTTTCTTTCTTTTAATGTAATGCTTATATTAGGAACTTCAGCAAGTTGGAGTTGTCCTCTAGGCTTGCATAGAGGCTGATCCTCTGACACTGAGGTCTGGCCCGTGATTAGCATTGTGTCCTGATATGGGGAGAGACTGAGGGTGCAGGGACAGTCTAGAGCCCTGTGAAGATTTGCACCTTTGGAGCTATTCACTACTCCACGTTTTCCTCCAAGGTTCTTACAGATGGCTGAAGCTCCAGCATGTTTTCACTGCTTTACATGCTGCCCCCAATCCTTTCTCGCTTCTTTTCCTAATTTCTCGGTAATTAAAATTTCAGCACTGCAATAAATGTGTGCTCTGGGCTGTCATTGTTGAGCAGTGTGGCTAGCAGAGACCCAGCAAAGCCATGGAGCAGGGCCATGGAGCTCCATGAAGTGGGCTTCCAACATGTGCAGCTCCAGACCTTTCACATCAATCCGCAGACCCCTGGCAGCCGAGAGTGCTGCTAAGAGCCAGGAAACAATTTCAGTAGCCAGGTTTGTGATGGGAGCTAATGAAATTTGAGTGCACAGTTTTTTCAATCAAAGCACTATGATGGCACCCAAACAGCTCTGGTTGTACGGCTGCCTTGCTCCCCTGGGGAGCGTCCTGTTTATCCTTTCCATATTTGTGCAGGCTGTGTGGAGATGCAAGAGCTCACTTTGGCCATGGGGAACCCCATGGTCTTATATATAAGACTAAAATACAGTCCTCCCTCTGCCTGGGAGGTTACAGATGGAAGGAGGCCAAAGCAACCCCTCCACAGTGGTAGGTGGAGTGGTTCGGACAGCAGAAGATCTGCACCTGGGGGCACACAGACAGAGTGAGGTCACCTCTGCATCTCACAGCTTGCTATTCCAGCCAGTTGGAAGTGTATCCTGGTGGATATCACTGGCAAATGCTCCTGTCATTCTATATATTTGTTAGCACATGGATGATGCTGAAACTGAGCTATAATTATTGGTGGAGCTGGCAGTGGTGCCTATAATTAAGGTTGCCAGACATTTCCCATTAAAAAATTCTCTTTTCTAATGCTATGTCCTTGCCAGTGCATAGCTGTTCAGGCTGAAATTTTCAGTTGCAGGCCACTGGCTCGGGCTGGTCTTTGTATGTATGAATGTGTGTGTGAGTAAAATAGAGCTCAGCCAGATCCAAGAGTGCGATACAGGGAAAATGCATTGCTTTATAGTTACTTAACGGAAAAATTAAGTGACAACCACATTGCTGAAAAGGTCATGGCATGTTGAGAAGTTCTGGCACTCCCAAGCTTTATTTTTGCTGGGACTTGATGTTTGGCTTTGTGATAGATCTGGGCTTTTTGTCATTCTCAGACTCATCTTTCTGGTTCTGACCAAGTCACAGAGCTCTGCAGATCTGCTGTCAATGTGAGCAGAGGAGTGGGTTTCCCAGAGGTCTGGCTGGTTCTCACATGGCCTGGAGCTTAGGGAAGGAAGCAGGGCTTCCTCTATTCCCATGTGGGCCAGCAGCGTGTTCTGTGGTTTGGCCAGGGAACAGTGAGCAGGCAGCCTGGGTTTCCCATAGCCAGGGTGTTTCTCCAGCTGGTTCATGCAGCAGGGAGGAGTCATCATGTATTTAAGTGGTACAGGCCCCTCTGATTCTTTAGAGCACTATTCATCTCCAGTTTGTGTTGTTTATATGTGTAATCCTATCTATACCCCTATCTATCCACATGGAAATATATGCAGATAGGTAGTTACAAGATGTTCCAAAATTTCCTGGCCGGTGGAATAGAATCATAGAATCACAGAATCACAGAATCACAGAATCACAGAATCACAGAATCACAGAATCACAGAATCACAGAATCACAGAATCACAGAATCACAGAATCACAGAATCATAGAATCATAGAACCATTTGAGATGGAAGGGACCCTTAAAGGCCATCTGGTCCAACTCCCCTGCAGTGAACAGGGACATCCATAGCTCCATCAGGTGCTCAGAGCCCCATCCTGCCTGACCCTGGGTGTCTCCAAGGATGGGGCACCCACCACCTCTCTGGGCAAGCTGTGCCAGTGCCTTGCCACTCTTATTGTAAAAAACTTCTTCATGTCTAATCTAACTCTGCTGTGCTCTAGTTTGAAACCATTTCCCCTTGAATAGTAGGGTATGGGGATGCTTTCCATGCATGCAGGCCTGTAGCTCACTTGACTTCAGTGAAGTTACTTTGACTTCATCAGCGGAATATCTGGTGTTTGCTTCCCTTTTAAGAAATCTAATTATGTAGAGACTCTAAGAAGTCACTGAAAGAGCCAGTCTCCTTTTTTCCTTTGTTCTTATTCATTTATCTGGTCCATTGTCTTTCT